>NC_089238.1:3062500-3297967 GCF_963924675.1 Phocoena phocoena | reverse complement strand
CAACATGTATTGGTTGCTCACTATGTGCCAAGCACCATTCTAAGCACCTTACGTGTGTCATCTCCTGCATTCCTCACATTCCTTATTATTATCCACATTTGATAGATGAGGAAACTGAGGCACTGAGAAGTTAAGAAACCAGAAGAGTTACCCCTCCTCCCCCAACTAGTATGTGGAGGCAGCGTGACCCCAGAGCCGGGACTCGGTGACAACACCACTATAATCCTGCACGGAGACCGAGGCTGAGAAAGGAAGGGGCACCCTCCATAGCACACAGCAGACCCACCCCGATGAAGACGTACCCCCAACACCTGTCCCCGGCCCCAGGAAGGATACTGGCCACCATGAGGATGGTGCAAAGGCTGCAGAGGACCAGACGGAGTGGCCCGATCCAGGGAGCCCCAGGCTGGGGCAGGCTCTTCACCCTCCAGAAGACAAGGAGCTGCAGCCAGAAGTAGAATATTCCCACAAAGAAGGCGAGGAAGGCCCCCGTCAGGTGCGTGGCCCGCTGGTTATTTTCCTGGGAGAGGAAGGAAGCAGAGTTGAGGGGCAGACCTGTGGGAGGGAGAGGGCCACGATGCCGTGCGGGGAGGCACCAGGACCAACTCCACGGACTGTGCTTGAAAGCTGCCATACCCGGCGAATGGCTGATTGATTAGGTGCATTGGCTATTGACAGCTCCATGAGGCCAGGCATTTATTTAAACCTGCTGTTCACTGCTGGGGCCTCCATCCCTAAAACAGGGCCTGGCACATAGTAGGGCCTGGTAAAAAAAAAATTTTTTTTAATTAATTTATTTTATTTATTTAGTTTTGGCTGCATTGGGTTTTCGTTGCTGCGCACGGGCTTTCTCTAGTTGCAGTGAGCAGGGGCTACTCTTCATGTGGCACGTGGGCTTCTCATTGCGGTGGCTTCTCTTGTGGAGCGCAGGCTCTAGGCGCGCGGGCTTCAGTAGTTGTGGCACGCAGGCTCAGTAGTTGTGGCTCACGGGCTCTAGAGCGCAGGCGCGGGTTGTGGCGCATGGCGCTCCGCTACATGTGGGATCTTCCTGGACCAGGGCTTGAACTTGTGTCCCCTGCATTGGCAGGCAGATTCTTAACCACTGCGCCACCAGGGAAGCCCAAGCCTTGTAAAATATTAGTGGAATAAATCCTTCGTTCTCAACCTGGGTGGAAGAGAGCAGATTGTTGCCACCAAGGGGGTAAAAATTGGTTCTTGGAGGGTGAAAAAATATTAAATGTTACAATGGTTTCTGGCTTACAGATATAGTATGTATTATATTAAAATGTTTTCATATTAAAAACTCCATGGCGGGGGTGGGGTGGGGTGGGGTGGGGGGAACTTCCCTGGTGGAGCAGTGGATAAGACTCTGCGCTCCCAATGCAAAGGGCCTGGGTTCAGTTCCTGGTCAGGGAACTAGATCCCACATGCATGCCGCCACAAAGAGTTTGCATGCCACAGCTAAGGAGCCGGCAAGCCACGACTAAGGAGGCCACAGCCCACAACTAAGGAGCCCGCGTGCTGCAACTAAGGAGTCTCCCTGCCGCAACTAAGACCCCACGCAACCAAATAAATAAATATTAGGGAAAAAATAAAATCTTCATGGAGGGAAAGGATGATTAGGAGAAAATGTCTAAAAAAGTCTTCTGGGGACTTCCCTGGCAGTCCATTGGTGAGGACTCCGGGCTTCCACCGCACGGTGCTCGGGTTGGAGCCCTGATCCGGAACTAAGATCCCACATGAGGCAGGGAGCAGCAAAAAAAAAAAAAAAAAAAAAGCTTCTGCGGGGGGGATATAATAATTAAAGGAAAAAATTAAAGAAAAAAGGTTGATGAACACAGGAATACATGATAAGTGAATGATTTGCTATGCAAATGTCATGGGGAATTTTTGTTAAGTTGGAGGCAGCCTCTTGTCTAAACACCCTGCGGCTTCCACGGCCTTTTGGCGGGAGAGGTTTGGAATCAGACATCATACTGAAAAACAAATAGATAAAAAATAAAATGATAAAATAAATCAATAAGATTTCTCCTATTACTAATCCATTTATTTATTCTACAAATATCTACTGAGCTTTGTGGCTAAGAATGTGGGCTTCTAGAGTCTACGAATCTGGGTTCATCTCTGACCACCACGAACCAGCTGATAAAGAAATATCTCCGTGGGATTTGACCAAGAAGGACCTCCCTGGAGTTCTTGTGGAGATGGGTTAAAATAACCCGGCACAACGTATAAAGCTAGTGCCTTCTACAGAGAGAACACTCCATCGATATGGCAAACATTAAGAATAAGTGGGGAATTCCCCCGCGGTCCAGTAATTAGGACTCCACGCTTTCACTCCCCAGGGCCCCGGTTCGATCCCTAGTTGGGGAAATAGGATCCAGCCAAGCTGCGTGGTGCGGGGTGGGGGGCGGGAGGGGGAGTGAACTGAGAATTTTTTTTTTTTTTTTGCGGTACGCGGGCCTCTCACTGTTGTGGCCTCTCCCGTTGCGGAGCACAGGCTCCCGACGCGCAGGCTCAGCGGCCACGGCTCACGGGCCCAGCCGCTCTGCGGCACGTGGGATCTTGCCGGACCGGAGCACGAACCCGTGTCCCCTGTATCGGTAGGCGGACTCTCAACCACTGCGCCACCAAGGAAGCCCATGAACTGAGAAATTTTATCATTAAATGGGGCTATGGCAGTGAACTACCCCAAACTCCTAGGGGTTAACAGAATGATTACAAAGAGCCTCCCACGAGGCCTCTATCTAGAGACCAGAACGCCCTCCCTCCACGGCCCGAGAGCCACAAGAGAAATACAAGTCCCAGGAGCCCGTGCGGGGACCAGCCCCCCAAACCAGAAGCCTGCGCCCCGGAGGTGCTGGGAGTTGTAGTCCCAGACTCGGACGGGCAAGAACCTGGGCTGGCCTGCTGCGTCTCACCTGAAAATTGCCCACTATGGAGGTGCCCAAGGCGCAGAGGAGCCCCGTCCACAGGATCAGCTGGTTAGGCCACTTTCCGACCCCCCAGTCCCGAAGCTGGTGGTAACGGAGAATGCAGGTCCAGGCGGCTGGGAGGAGAGGGAAGTGGGCGGGAGGCCTGAGTCCCAGACTCCTGGGTAGGGGGTGGGGTGTGGGGTGGAAGAGTCTGTGGGTCCTGGAGTGAGTGCTCAGCTCCTGGATTTGGGGGAGGAGGAGGCTGGGTGCCGGGGCCCTCTTGGCTGGGTGGGGCTAGCACCGAACGAAGTGTGCGCGGGAGTATTTACCCAAAGCAGCTCCCAAGTTGAGCACCTGGCTGAAGATGCAGCTCTGAGGTGGGCTATTTCCACATCGACTGGGGGAGATAAAGGGTCATCCTGTAGCTCCTCAGAACCAGGACCCCCTTCTTTCCTCCCTCCAGACCCCCCCCCACCCCAAGCACCATAACTACCTGATATAGGGGAAGCCTTCAGTGAGGTTCACAGCCTTGTTGGCCACAGCAAGCGAAAATCTGAAGTCGAGGAGACATCAAAGAGAGTACAGGGAGTTCGACGAAACTTTTCTTTCTGTTACGCGCAGAAACCGGACTTCTAGCTCCCCCTCCCTCAGACCCAGGGGTCCGGGTCCCCAGCCCCTCCCCCCTCAGACCCAGGGGTCCGGGTCCCCAGCCCCTCCCCCCTCAGACCCAGGGGTCCGGGCCCCCAGCCCCTCCTCCCTCAGACCCTGGGGTCCAGGTCCCCAGGCCCTCCTTACTCAGGCCCAGGGGTCCGGGTCCCCAGCCCCTCCTCCCTCTGACCCAGGAGTCCGGGCCCCCAGCCCCTCCCCCTTCAGACCCAGGGGTCCAGGCCCCCAGCCCCTCCTCCCTCAGACCCAGGGGTCCAACCTGCCTCTAACACTCACACGGTCCAGATGCCAGCAGTAGCCCAGAATGCCAGGAAGGCAGGCAGCAGGGACAGGTATCCCCACATGCCGGGCTCTGCAGGGAGAGAGTGGCAGGGACTGAGGTCACGACTTTATCTCTGTCTCGACTTTATCTCTCTGTCTCTCTCGGGTGAGCAACCGTCCCTAAGGGTACAGGTGTGTCATATTGTGGCCACCGCCTCTGAGGCCTCCATTGGCTCCCAGGCATAAGTAATGGGCAAAGGTCCGCTCTAATGAGCCAGCTGTCTGCTTGGGAAACATTCCCTACCTTTTGCATAGTCCTTTGTCCTGATCTCCTAGTTTCTCTTAGCTGTCCTGCTCCCACCCAGATTCCGAGACTCTCCCAGCCCCTCCCTGCACTTCCAGCTTCTGGACCCCCCCTGGATGCTCTCCTGTCCGGGCTCTCTCTGCCTCTCTCCACCCGGGGACTGGCGCAGTGTGAGAGGTTTGGGGAACAGGGCTGGGTTGTGGGGTGGGACTGTCGGCGTTCCAGCAGAGCCAAAGACACTGTCAGGCCAAGAATATGACCTCCACACTCTTCAGGACCTCAACCCCAAACTGCCACTTCCGGTCTCAGAACCGAGCAGGCAGCACCTTAGCTTCCAGGGACCCCTAGCTTCCTTCCTCCCACTTTATAGCTTCAATGTTCAAACTCCCAGCCCTTGTCCTCCTCAAGACCCAGAAATCTGAGCCTCTAGCTCTCTCCACCCTTCCTCCTTTGGGGACCCAGAAGTCCAGGCCTCCAGTCCCTTCCAGAACTCATGCAATTGTTTCTAGCCCCTGAGGTCCATCCTCCCAGCTGTTACCTCCTTGGGGACGGAGAATCCAGACCTGCAGGTGCCTGCCCTTCTGAGTGTAGTTTCTGTCCTGAGGCAGTCGGGTGTGGGACCCTGGTGACCCTTCCTCCTCCCCCCACTGGCTTTCCCCTCTCCCTTCCTCTCTATCAAGCTTAAGTTCCCCACAGGCCGGGCCTGAGTGGGAAGGGTGATCTTAGTGATGACATCTCCATCGGAGAAACCTCCCTCCCAGAAAGCGACTGCTTCCTCTACCTGGACCGTTTTCTTCTCTCTCCGGCAGAACAAGCGTCAACTTCCTGGCTTCCTCCCCTCTTGGTACTCAGGTGTTTGTGTCCTGGGCCCCCTCCTGCTGCCTCAGGACCCAGGAGTCCAGGCCCCAGCCCCTCCTCCCTCAGACCCGGAAGTTCCAGCCCCTCCTCCCTCAGCTCCCCACCTCTTTTTTTTTTTATAAATTTATTTCTCTATCTATCTATCTATCTATCTATTTGGCTGCATTGGGTCCTCGTTGCTGTGTGTGGGCTTTCTCTAGTTGCAGTGAGCAGGGGCTACCCTTCATTGCGGAGCACGGGCTCTAGGCGTGCGGGCTTCAGTAGTTGTGGCACATGGGCTCAGTAGTTGTGTTGCGGGCTCTAGAGCTCAGGCTCAGTAGTTGTGGTGCACGGGCTTAGCTGCTCCGCAGCATGTGGGATCTTCCCGGACCAGGGCTCGAACCCGTGTCCCCTGCATTGGCAGGCGGATTCTTAACCACTGCGCCACCAGGGAAGCCCCCTCTTTTTTTGTAATTGAAGTAAAATTCACATAACATAAGATTAACCATTTAATTTTATTATTTTATTTTATTTTATTTATTTTTTGCTGTGCCACGTGGCTTGCGGGATCCTAGTTCCCCAACCAGGGAGTGAGCCCCGGGCCCCTGCAGTGAGAGCGCGAGTCCTAACCACTGGACCACCAGGGAAGTCCCTAACCACTTAAAATTATACAATTCAGGGGCATTTAACATATTCACAATGTTGTACAACCACCACCTCTATCTAAGTTCCAGAGCTTTTTCAGCACCCCAGAAGGAAACCTCGTACCTATTAAGCAGGCACTCCCAATTCCCTCCTCCCCCAGCCCCTGGCCACAACCAAACTGCTCTCTCCATATATAGATTTTCCTATTCTGGACATTTCATATCAATGGACTCATACAATATGTGCCTTTTCATGTCTGGCTTCTCTCACTGAGCATGATGTTTTTGAGGTTCATCCATGTTGTCGTAGGCAGTGCTTCCTGCCTTTTCATGACTAAATAATATTCCATCAATGCCAGCTATCTGGGGACTGAAGGGTCTGAGACCCACTTTTCTCCTCCTCTGTGCTGCAGGATTTCCAGTGCCCCAGCAACTAGGACCTTCAGCTCTCAGGTTCCTTGTGAGTTAAAAAAGAAAAAAAGCAGAGAAACAGACAGACAGAGACTATGAATATTTCTTGAAGGAGGAGGCCCAGCGATCAATCAGGAATAAGATCTCTGCCTTCAGTGGGTTCCCAGCCTGGTGGGCAGACACACACGGATCCATAGTGAGAAAACAAGATGTTCCAAGGAAGGTAGCACAGTGCATGGGGGTCCCCAGAAGAGGAAGTGGCTAAGTAGCAATGGTGGCCAGTGTGCGCTTGGTTGTGGGGGACGTTTAGGAAAGTCTGATGAGCTACACTTAGAGAATACATGCAAGCTGCAGCAAGGCCTTCTCAGTAGAGTCCAGACGGTTCCTGAAACCAGGCACCTGAGGGTTGAGTGCCTTTGTTTTGTCGACTAAAATAGAAATGCACAGTGAGAGCTGTGGGGTTCTGTTTTATCTGGGGACATACTGAGGACTGTGGCCCACCAGACAGCCTCTCAGAGAGCTCTGAGGAACTGCTCCGACATCAGCATCTATGTGATTTTGGAGAAGGCGTCCATGCCATCAAGCACACATCTACGTAGAAAGTTGCTGCTACTCACGAGGAACAGATACCTTAGTTAATGACTTTAGTGCTTTTCTAAGTACGAGAAGATGCAAGAAATTGGGTTCATAAAATCTTCTCCTGAAAACATCTAACTCCCTGAAGGCCTGTTCTGCCAGCTTTCCCAGAGCACAGAGTGCCTCATTCCAGATCCCTGCCTTGAACACCCTTCAGGGTGTGTCGAAAGTGAGTAACTCCAGTGACTAATGACTCAATCCTTGTAGAGCCAAGTGGAGAGCGACATTCCTTAGTAGGCAGTCTGCTGGGTTACAGACTGTGGGGTCCACTAGGAGAAATGAGCCGGGACCCAAAGCTCTCAACTGCCATAAAGGGCTTGGATGTTATCTTGAGGGTACTGGGGAGCCATGGAAGGTTCTTGAACAGAGAAGACTGAGAGGAGCTGATGCTGGTGGTGTGTAGACATGAAAAAGATATAATGATAGTAACTGTTACCCCATCTTACATGTCAGGCACTGCCCTATGTGCTCCACATGGGTTAACTCACTAATTCTCATGACAGCCCTAAGGTGTCATTGCCGTAATTATGGACCAGATTCTCTAATCCTCATGAAAGTAGAATTCCTGGTTTCGTTTTCTTTCTTTTTCTTTTCTTTTTTTGGCCCCATGCTTGTAGGGTCTTAGTTCCCCGACCAGGGATCGAACCCGTGCCCTTGGTAGTGGAAGCTCGGAGTCCTAACCACTGGACCACCAGGGAATTCCCAAATTCCTGGTTTCTTGACTCACTCCTACATGCTCCCCACCCCACCCCAACACACACACACACACACACACACACACACACACACACAGAGCCCGGCGATCCTGAGGAAAAAGCATCTGGAATAATTCCAAACTTCACACATCTAAGTGATACCCCAGAAGATCCAGAGCTTTCAACTTGGCAAGACTTGAGTTCGAATCCCGCCTCTGCCATTTAAGAGCTGGGTGCCTGTAGAGTGTCCTACAGCTGCTGTAACAAAGTACTATAGACTTAGTGGCTTAAGACAACACAAATTTATTAGCTTCTGTTTCTGGCGGTTAGAAGTCCAAAATGGGTCTTATGTGCTGAAATCAAGGTGTGGGCAGGGCTGCGATCCTTCTGGAGGCTCCATGGGAGAATCCATTTCCTCCTCGTCTTTTCCACCTTCTAGAGGTGCCTGCATCCCTTGGCTCATGGCCTCTACCTCCCTTTGCATGGTGGGAGGTGCTTCTGTCATCACACCCCCTTCTCTGCTTCTCTGATTCTGATAGTGACCCCTCCTTCATTTGTAAGAGCTCTGCGATTACGTTGGGCGCACCCAGATAATCCAGGAGAATCTCCCCATCTCAAGATCCTTAATCTGCAAAGTGCCTTTCACCATGTAACTACTGCCAACACATGTCCTGGAGATGAAGATATAGATATCTTGGGCGGGGGTGTTATTCTGCTCCCACAGGGCCCTTGGGTGGGTGGGGGGGTGTCTCAGTTTCCTCAGTCTGTAAAATGGGGCACATCGTACCATTTGGGAGTCTGACTGCCTGGGTTTGGGTCTCCGCCTCTGCCTCTTGCTGGCGGTGTGACCTGCCCCAAGGGCTTCCTCATCTGTGAAATGGAGATAAGAATAACTAGCAGGGGACTGCAGTGTGGAATTGAGGAGCCAACCCACCTAAAGCGCTCAGAGCATGTCTGACACGTGTGCGTTTCTTTTTTTTTGGCCGCGCCGTGCGGCTTGTGGGATCTTAGTTCCCCAACCGAGGATTGAATCCGGGCCCTCGGCAGTGAGAGCACAGAGTCCTAATCACCGGACCGCCAGAAAATTCCCTGACACCTGTGTGTTTCCAAGAGGTAGCTGCTGTTCCTGTTGCCTTTATCTGAGTGTTCATGCTCAGAATCGAGTGAAAACAGAATGCGTGGTCCACCTTTGATGGGTGCCTGGCACGTGACTATAGCTCAATGCAGGACGCTTCCTTAGTTTAGCTGCCAGTGGCAGGAGGGGGAATCGGAGTTCCTGGAATTTTGTTTTGTTTTGTTTGCCATTTAGCAGATGTTGACTGAGAACCCACTGTGTGCCAGGCACTGTTCTAGACGCTGGAGATACAGCCGTGAGCCAGCAGACAAAAACTGCCCTGGTGGAGTGGAGCTCTAGCAAGTTCTCACCCCTCTCCCCCAACCCCACCAGTGCCCTCCTTTCATTTCTTAGAGACCCCTGTCTCAGCCACGGTTCAGCATCTTCCTCCCGAAATCCTTCCTTCCTTCATTCAGTAAACAGTTCCCTGAGGTACCTGGGTTCCCAGGACTGCTCTGACCCAGCCGCTCTCCTCGAAGGGGGTCCCTGTGTACAGGGGATGTGTGCCCTAGAGCCCTGAAGGAGCCCAGGGGAGGGAGGGCTGGATGTTACCTGCTGCTCACTCTGCCAGGGAAAGTGTGCCCCCCACCTTGCCCCAGCTGTGCTTATGCCTGTCTGATTCCTGCTCCTCTTTCAAAAGGAAGTAAAGATGCCAACTCCCAGGTGCCCCGAGGCAAGACTTCCCCCTGCCCTGCCCTGGGCCTTGGTACCCACCTTCCTGCATTGGTACAAAGCCTAGGCTTACTGGTGTTCCTCTGGTGGCTGTTTGATATCCTCAGGACATCCCTGAGAGGACTGGGGGAAGGGGGACTCCAGCCTGGTGGGCTACTTTCAATTTGGGAATCAGGCTCCTCCCACTGTCCACTTGCAGGCTGGGGGCCTGGAATCTTCTGGATCCTTCCAGAAACAGGCTGCTATCCTAGCTCGGCTGAGGGGGAGAGGCCGTGGTCTTCCTCAGGGTGAGATGATATTGCAGTTTCGCTTTTAGGAAACTGCTTCTGCTTGGTGGTGGGAATCGTTTTCCCCAGAAAAGGGAACCTGCCCGGGTAGGGGATGAAGGCCTCTAGGGATCTCTGTTTTCTCAGCTGTAAAAGCAAGGATCATGATGGTGCCTGTGTCATGGGGTTCAGGAGTGAGTCCATGCAAGGACTTAAAACAGTGCCTGGCACATAGTGAATGCTGCATAAAGGTAGGTATTCACGTTGTGGGGTCCTCCAGGTTGTGTTCAGAACTTCTGCAGAGCGGGACTTCCCTGGTGGCACAGTGGTTAAGAATCCACCTGCCAATGCAGGGGACATGGGTTTGATCCCTGGTGTGGGAAGATCCCACATGGCGTGGAGCCACTAAGCCCGTGCGCCACAACTACTGAGCCTGCGAGCCACAACTACTGAAGCCTACGCACCCAGAGCCCATGCTCGGCAACAAGAGAAGCCACCGCAATGAGAAGCCCGTGCACCATGTCGAAGCGTAGCCCCTGCTCGCCGCAACTAGAGAAAGCCCGTGCGCAGCAACAAAGATGCAAAGCAGCCAGAAATAAATAAATAAAAATAAATTTATAAGATAAAAATACAAATAAATAAATAAAATTAAAAAAAAAAAAAAAAAAAGAGCTTCTGCAGAGCTTCCTGCAACCCTGAGAAGTTGTACAGCTCTGTAGGGTAGGGAGCTCGAGCTCAGAGCAAGAGGCTTGCTGTGTCCCTGGGTCCTCCAGAAGGCAAATGCTGCTGTGGTGTTAGCAATGCAAGAGATTTATTGGGGGGGACACCAGTGAAAGGTAGAGGAGAGGGAGAAGAGGAGTAGGCGGGGGAGTCGGTCTGCCACCTGTAAAAGGAAAGGGGGGAAGGAAGGTATATTTAGGAAGAGCTTGAGACCATGCAACTCAGAGAGCTCAGCCCAACGGGGAGATGCAGAGCAAAGATGCACAGCGGACAAATCCATAGGAACAGAAAGTAGGTTGGTGGTTGCCAGACGGGTGGGGAGTGATTGCTTAATCACTTCCTTTCTGGATGGTGAAAATGTTTTGGAACTTGATAGGGGTGATGGTGGCACAAGAGTGCAGCGGTACCAAATGCCACTGAATTATACAACTTAAAATGGTTAAAGTGACGAATTCTGTGTTACTTGAATTTTATCTCAATTTAAAGAAAAAAAACAAACAAACAGATTGCCATTAGATGAGTCCCACATTGGGTGGAAGTGGTCAGGCCCCAGCACGGCCCCCACCCCTGTGCTAAGTCATTGGTTGGGGGCTGCCCAAGAAGAATCTCGATCCAAAAAAAATAATAGTTGCAGGTACTGCAGCTGGGAGCTGTCAGCCAAATGCAGTCCTCACAGTTGAGTAAGTTCTTTATTGAGGGGGGATCCATTTCGGCTGCCATACTTCCCAACGTCGCTGTGGGGAGCTGGGGTCAGAGCTAAGGTTTGTCTGGTTCTAAAATCTGGTTCTTCCTCCTACACAGTTGGTGGGAATGTAAGTTGGTGCAGCCACTATGGAGAACAGTATGGAGGTTCCTTCAAAAACTAAAAATAGAGCTATCATATGATCCTGCAATCCCACTCCTGGCTGTATATCTGGAGAAAATTATAATTTGAAAAGATACATGCCTCCCAATGTTCATAGCAGCACTATTTACAATAGCCAAGACATGGAAGCAACCAAGATGTTCATCAACAGATGAGTGGATAAAGAAGATGTGGTACATATACACAATGGAATATTACTCAGCCATAAAAAAGAATGAACTAAAGCCATTTGCAGCAACATGGATGGATGGACTTAGAGAATATCATACTAAGTAAGCCAGAGAAAGACAAATATCATATGATATCGCTTATATGTGGAATCTAAAAAAAATGATACAAATGAACTTATTTATACAACAGAAATAGGCCCACAGAAATAGAAACCAAACTTTTGGTTACATATACACACTACTGTTAGTAAAATCGATAACAAACAAGGACCTTACTGTATAGCACAGGGAACTGTACTCAATATTTTATAATAACCTAAAAGGGAAAATCATCTGAAAAAGATTATGTATGTGAAACTGAATCACTTTGCTGTACACCTGAAACTAACACAACATTGTAAATCAATTATACTCCAATAAAAAAAATAAAATAAAATCTGGTTCTTTCCAGTGTACCATGCTTCTTCCTCAAATACCCATATCCAGCCAAACTTCCACCCAAACCACCCATTCATCTGTGCATATGTTCTTGCCTTTATGCATTTATCCAACTAGTTATTTACCCACTCATCCACCCATTTGCCTATCTATCCAACCATAATTTCTTCAGATATTCTTCCAGCTCTCCAAAGCTCCATCCATCCATTCAACTATCCATTCACCCACCCATATGTTCTTTCATTCTTTAACCCGTTCGATCAATTCTCTGTTCCTGTTTATCCTACAATCCATCCATCAATCCAATCATCCACTTTCCCATTGATCCAGTCCACTTAATCAACCATCTATTAGCTTCCCGTGGCTGCTATAACAAATTCCCTCAAACCTGGTGGCATAAAATAACAGAGCAGAGTGGGGGGATGGCTGCGGTGGGTGGGTGATTCCAGGCAGGGCTGTCGGGGAAGGTCTCCTGAGGAAGTGACGTTGCAGCCAAGACCTGGAGCAGGTGAGAGAGTGAACCCTGTGAATATCAGTGGGCAGAGCTCTCCTGGCAGAGAGAAGAGTAGGGAAAGACCTGGAGATGCTTGGGACTTCCGGCTTCCAGCAAGGAAGCCGATGGGACTATAACAGAGTGAGCGATGAGGAGAAAAGTAAGTGATTAATCAGAGGAAGAATGGAGGCCATTGTAAGGACATCACATTTTAATCTAGGTGTGTATCCATTGCCTGTAGTTTAGGACGTCAATAAACATTTATCATCTCATATGGTTTCTGTGGGTCAGGAATTCAGGAGTGGCTTAGCTGGATGGTTTTGGCTTGGGGTTTCTCCTGAGATGGCTGTCAAGCTGTGGATGGGGTATAATCCTATGAAAGCTTGGTAGAGACAGGAGGACCGTTTCCAGGGTGGTCACTCACACGACTGTCAGATTCAGTTCCTCTCTGGCTGTTGGCAAGAGGCCTCAGTTCCTTGCCCTTGCCTCGTGGATGTCTCCATAGGTGATTGCCATGACCTCTTGACATAGCGCTGAGCTCCCCCAGAGGAGTGAGTGATCCCAGAGAGGATGGTGTCTTTGATAACACAGCAATGGACATGCCATCTTTTCTGCAATATCCTGTTGGTTGCACAGCTCAGCCATGTTCAGGGTGGAAGAAGCTACACAAGGCATGAACCCTGGGGAAGGGGGTGGGGTGCAGAGTGCAGATCCTCTTGGGGGCTGGCTACCAGGGTATGAGTCCGTTGCAGAATTTTGAGCAGGATAATGGTGATGCTATAGGTAGAGACAGATATATAGATAATTATGTATATGCACGTGTGCGTATGCATAGGTATGTATATATAGATATAGGAATATGTGTATAAATTAACATAGTATGAATACTTATATTTTATTCTATTATTGTATACATTTTGTTATTACACAAGTAATACATGAAAACAGAGAGACAACTCCCCACCAACCATTTCTTTTTTTCCAGCTTTATCGAGGTACGACTGACAAACAAAAACTATGTATATTTAAGACGTACACCATGATGGGTTTTTTGGGGTTTTTTTTTGCGGTACGCTGGCCTCTCCCGTTGCGGAGCACAGGCTCCGGATGTGCAGGCTCAGCGGCCATGGCTCACGGGCCCAGCCGCTCCGCGGCATGTGGGATCTTCCCAGACCAGGGCACAAACCCGTGTCCCCTGCATCGGCAGGCGGACTCTCAACCACTGCGCCACGAAGGAAACCCCACCATGATGTTTTGATATATGTATACGCTGTGAAATGATCACCACGATATCAAGCTAATTAACACATCAATCACCTCGCATAGTTACCATCTTTGTGTGTACGTGGTGAGAACACTTATGACCTACTCTCTTAGCAAATTTCAAACGTACAATGTTTTATTATTAACTGTAGTCACCACGCTGTACATTAGACCACCAGAACTTATTCATTTTATAATTGGAAGTTTGTACCCTTTGACCAACCCCCGTTCCCCCCTCCCTGTAACCACCATTCCACTCTTTGTTTCTGTTGCGTTTGACTGTCTTTTGGATTCTACGTATAAATGAGGTCATGCAGTATTTGTCTTTCTGTGTCTATCTTTTCTCACTTAGCATAATGTCCTCCTGGTTCATCCATGTTGTTGCAAATGACAGGATTTCCCCCTTCCTCATAGATGAAAAATATTGCAATGTATGTATACACATCTTCTTTATCCATTCACCTGTCCACATACACTTAGGTTGTTTCCATGTCTTGGTTATTGTGAATCATGCTGCAATAAACTGGGGAGTACAGATATCTCTTTGTGATAGAGATTTCATTTTGATATATACCCAGAAGTGGGCTTGCTGGATCACGTGATAATTCTATCTGTTTTATATATATATATATATTTTTTTTTTTTTTTTTTTGGCCGAGCAGGGGCTACTCTTCGTTGCAGTGCGCGGGCTTCTTATTGCGGTGGCAGAGCATGGGCTCTAGGGCGCAGGCTCAGTAGTTGTGGCGCATGGGCTTAGTTGCTCTGCGGCGTGTGGGATCTTCCCGGACCAGTGCTCAAACCCGTGTCCCCTGCGTTGGCAGGTGGATTCTTAACCACTGCGCCACCAGGGAAGTCCCTATTTCTAATTTTTTGAGGAAATTCCAAATTTTTTTCTCACAGTGACTGCACCAATTTACATTCCCAGCAACAGTGTACAAGTGTTCCCTTTTCTCCATACCCTCCTCCCAATCATTTAATTTACACACACATAAAAGTAGATATCCCTTTCCCCTCAAAATATGATCATCCCGAATTTGCTGTTTTATAGCACGCTTTCCCCCTTAATAAGTCACGTGCCACCTTGAGAGTTACCAAGCCCACGATATCCCTCCAGCAAGCGAATGACTGGTCTGAGGAAGCCACCTGCAACACGGGTGTCTTCTAAGGCATGCTTCTCATATGTTCTGGACCGTCCCAATCACCAGTCTGGGTGATTCTGATTTAGGAGGTCGGGGTGGGGTCTGAGATTCTGCATTTCTACCAAGCACCCGTGGAATCCTGCTTGATGCTGCTGGTCTATGGTTACACTTTGGGTAGCAACATCCTGAAATGATTAATTATTAAATATTCGACCAGCCTCTCTCAAGAGGCTGATCCTTGGAATCTATATTTTCACTACTTTCTCTAGGTGATTCTTTATTATTTTCTCTCTTTTTGTTTTTTGGTGGAGTTTCTTTTTTGCGGGGAGGGGGTGGTGGTAGAATATACATAATGTCAAATTTGCCATTTTAACCATTTTATTTATTTTTGGCCTCACCTCGGGGCATGCGGAACTTCCCCACCAGGGATTGAACCTGTGCCCCCTGCAGTGGAAGGTGGAGTCTTAACCACTGGACCACCAAAGAAACCCCATTTTAACCATTTTAAAGTGCACGATTCAACGGCATCATGCACATGTACGATGCTTTGCAACCATCACCGCTCTCTAGTTCCAGAACTTCATCCAAAAAGGAAACCCCATGCCCAATATCAGTCACTCCTCATTCTCCCCAGCCCATGGCAATCACAGATCTGCTTCCTCCCACCCCACACCGCTTTGAGGCATGCGTGATCTTATTTTCCCGACCAGGGATGGAACCCATGCTCCCTGCAGTGGAAGCAATGGAGCCCTAACTCCTAGACTGCCAGGGAATTCCCCAGATCTGTTTTCTGTCTCTCCAGATTCACCTATTCTGGATACTTCATAGAGATGGAATTACTCCATATGTGAATTTTTGTCTCTGGCTCCTTTCACCCAGTATGATGTTTTTAAGGTTCATCTGTGTTGTAGCATGTGTCAGAGATTTATTCATTTTTCCCAGGTGCCTCTTATATCATCTGTGGGTCGAGAACAAGTTGGATCCTGTCCGGGCAGTGTAGCAGCAGGGGTCGAGAGTACAAACTCTGTAATGTGGTGGCCAGTTACACCTCCTTGGAAAGCTTCACTCTGCTCATCTGTAAAATGGGGATAATAACAGCCCCTCCCTCACAGGACTATTTGCAAAGTGACTGGAGTGTGCTAAGATCTCAGCAACTGTTAGGTACTATTGTTCTTCCGTCTTGCGAATATGCCGTAATCGGTCCAACCAACCTCCTACAGCTGGACATTACGGCTCTTCCTATTTTTCTGCTTTTTCAACAAATGCTGAGACAAACATCTTTAAATATTTTAACACTTGTCCAGTTATTTCTTTAGCATAAAATCCTGGAAGTGACATTGGCGTGTTAAAATGTTATGTGTGTTATGAAATATTTCTGACACGTAGAAAAAGAACAGACAGTGAATACAATGAACTCAGGGCTTCCACCTCCGGGCTTAAAAAACAAAAAAATTACAAATAACAACGTCCTGAGTAGCTTTCCTGGTTGCATCCCTTCCGCTCTGCCCCCAGAGGTCGCCACTGGGACTCCCCCGCCCCTTATCATACCCATGCAAGTTTGTGTATAATTTCATGCGTCCACACACAACCCCTGTTTTATGTGTTTTAAAACTGCGTGCATTCGACTATGTAAACTTCTGCAACTAGCAGCATGCTTTAGGGTTGTCCAGGTTGATATACAGAGTGCTGGTTCACCTACTTTCACCGTAGTATGGTGTTCCCCTGTGTAAAGATACCATGATCCATTTAATTCATGCCTCATGTGATGGACATTTAAGCCGCTTCCAGTTTTTCACCCTTACGAACACCACTGTCGCAAGTATTCTTGTGCTTATTTTTTTGTTCACATTTTTGAGAATTTCTCTAGGGTGTCCACCCGCTGGTGGAAGGTCTGCTCTTTTTTTTTTTTTTTCTTTTTCTTTTTTTTTTCGGTACGCTAGCCTCTCACTGTTGTGGCCTCTCCCGTTGCGGAGAACAGGCTCCGGACGCGCAGGCTCAGCGGCCATAGCTCACGGGCCTAGCTGCTCCGCGGCACGTCTTCCCGGACCGGGGCACGAACCCGTGTCCCCTGCATCGGCAGGCGGATTCTCAACCACTGCGCCATCAGGGAAGCCCAGGGCTGCACTTTTAAGATTCAGACCTGCTGATAGGACTTTCCCGAATAGCTGAGTTTTTTTGTTGCTGTTGTTTTTTTAAATTAATTTTTATTGGAATTTAGTTGATTTACAGTGTTGTTTCAGTTGAGGTGAGCTTTTTTTTTTTTTTTTTTTTCGGAACGCGGACCTCTCCCGTTGCGGAGCACAGGCTCCGGACGCGCAGGCTCAGCGGCCATGGCTCACGGGGCCAGCCGCTCCGCGGCATGTGGGGTCCTCCCGGACCGGGGCACTAACCCGTGTCCCCCGCATCGGCAGGCGGACTCTCAACCACTGCGCCACCAGGGAAGCCCCGAGCTGAGCTTTTTATAGGGTCCTCTCTGCTTGCTGGCTCCCCTTCTCCGGGTGAGGCTGCATCTCTTCTCCGGAGCTGTAGCCATCCTTATGGGGGTGGGGGTACCTGAGTTGGGGGTGTCTCCGAGCTGGGGATAGTCCCAGCTGGGGAAAGAACAGAGGGTGGGAGCCTGGAAGCACGAGTGAAGGACACCTAGGAGGGTGTTAAGGAAGACCCCTCAAAGAGGGACCAGTGTGGTCCTTATTTTATAGATGCGAGCCTGAGGCCCAGAGAGGGCACGCCACTTCTCCAAAGTCACAGAGTGACGGATTGCAGAAACCAGCTTCATACATTCATTCCTTCAGCACAAATTAATGAAGCACCTATTCCGTGCCACGCATTGTTCCAAGAGCACAGGATATACGGCCAGCAACAAAACAAAGACCGCCTGCTCCAAGTGTGGGGCTTATTATTCTGGGCGTAATTATGATGAATTACTAATTATGTTTGCCTCTAGGACTGGAGCAGAGGGGTGATCTCAACTGTGGGCGTGGGGGGGTGCCCCATGGGAGCTCCCCATGAGTCAGGGCTTTCTTCAAAGCCCCCACCTATCAATCTTCTTTCTGACCCTTTCACCCACAGAGTGTATTGTGGGTACTCAAAATTAAACAGGTTATTTAGGGGAAGAGAAGGTGGTCTAGGAGTGAGGAAGAGAGCGAAAAGCCCTTTGTACCGGACAGGGTTGTCAATAAAGTTTTGTCGCCTTGGCAACCGCTGGCCCAGACGGGCGGGGGGAAGGAGGTGCGCGCGCATTCACCCCCCCTCCCGTCCTCCCCTGCTTTCTCCCTCTGGTGGTCGAAGGTTTCGCCACAGAAAAAGAACAGGGAGGTCGCGACTCTATGGTGACAGGCGGAGACCTTAGCCAATGGAAGCATGAGTCGCTCCAAGGCCAACCAACCACATACGGGCTCTGGAGCAGGCGGTACCCGCCCTCTTTCCACTTGGACCCAAATAACCCGACCCAAACCCGCGTTTCTCCCGGAGCGACGGCGCTTTCGGCCAATGAGGGCGTCGACTTTGGGCCGTGGGCGGGGATACGTCTCCATGGCAGCGCCGGAAGGACAGCGGCGGCAGCCACTGGGTGCAGTTGGCGGCTCTCAACAGCAGCGAGGGCGACACGGAGTTTTTTAGGGGCGCTGACCGTGGGGCGGGCAGGGAGGGGCAGAGCGGAGTCCGGCCAACGGGAGCGGCGCAAGCTTCAGAGCGACTGAAGAATGGCGGCGACCTTGGCCAATGGAAGGCCGTGACGGCCGTTGCGAGGCGGGCCCGGCTGGGCAGACGGGAGGCGCGGCGACCGTGTCTGAAGAGAGCTGGAGAAGGCTGTGGGAGGTGGTGGCAGCCGCAGCGCGGGCGCCTGAGGAGGAGGAGGAGGAGGAGGAGAAGCGGGTGAGGGGCGGCGCGGGGCCCGACTTCTGAGCCCCCTCTCGGCCCCCGCCCCGCGCCGCCTTGGCTCCCGGTCGTCCCCAGCCCCGACTGTCCCCCTCCCCGCCCGGCCCCTCCTCGTGTCCAGGCGCCCACGTCTCCTAGCCCTTCGGCGAGCCTCAGGCTGCTCTCGGCGCCCAGCCCCTTTCCTGTGCTTCCTTACCCAGGCCCCGCTCTCGCGCTCCAGGCCCTTCCCTGGACCCTCAGCTCGCCCTCTGACTCTACACTCCCCTCCCTGGATCTCAGGCCCTTCTCCTGCACTTTCCCTGCCTCCCCAGGCTCCTGTCTGCTTCCCCCAATTTCCCTCTGGACCTCAGGCCTTTGCCCTGGATTCTCACTGTCTACCCAGATCCTTCCCTGGAGCCCAGGCTCTCTTCTCGCGGCTCTTCTGTGCTCCTCCCTGGATCCCTAGGACTTTCCCCTGTCCCTGTTTGCTTCTCCAAGCCCCGTTCTGGAACCCCTAGGCCCCCCTATGCCATCTCAGGACCCTCCCTGGACCTCCAGGTCCTTCTCTACTTTCGTTGGGCCCCTGGTCTCCCTGCTAGCTTTCCTGGGATCCTCCCTGGATCCCCAAGCCTTCCCGCAGCCCTCGGTCTCCCCCGCAGGCACCCCCGCCCCTTCTCCCTGCCCCAGCTCCCTCCCTGTGGTGTCCGTATTACCCGCTTGCCCCTCTGCAGCTTCCGTTCTGTTCCAGCGCCTTCCCGCAGCGCCCCCTCTTTATTTATCCCCAGCCTGCGTGCCTTCTCGACCCCCTTTCCCAGCTGCTCTAGCGCCTGATCTCTTTGCAGCTCCCCTTTCCTCGCCGTCCCCCATCTGCTCTCCCTGAAGTACCGTGGTGTCGGTGCCCACCAGGCCCTCTGCAGTCGGGGTTAGGAGGCTTGTTTTGTTTCGTTTTGCTAATCCCCGTCTTTCTCCTCTTTTTTTATGGGCCTCTTCTGCCTCTCCACACCGTTCCTTTTCTCTCCCCCCCCTCCCCCCGCTTTGTCCTCTGTGCCCCTCCCTCCTCCGGAATCCTTGGAGAGAGAGCAGGTGCTGGGATCCTTCCTCTGCTCTCCCTCCCCTCACCCGCCTCCGACTCGGGCTGCCTGGGGTTTCACCCAGAGCCTTCTGAGGACTCCCAAGGGCTGCTGGGGATGGGGGTGGAGGCCAAGGCCAGGAGAGAGTGGGGATGGGCAGAGGAACAAGCAGTTCTGGTTGGGCAGGAAGCCTGGGCTTTTTCCTTGGTGAGGGCCAGAGGTGGAGCTGCTGGGTCCCCCTTGACTTCCACCTCCTGCAGGACTAAGCCTTTAGGGTTATCCCAGACTGCCAATTAATCAGCCTTCCGTGGGCCAGCTGGCACGTTTGCGCGTGTAAGTGTGTGTGTGTGTATGCGTGTGTGTGTGGTGTGTATGGGGGTCCTGGGGAATCTGCGTGTGTGTGTGCACGTGGCGGGGCTGTCATAGGTGGTTGGAGGAGATGCAGCTACTAACGATGGTGGCTGGCATTTCTTTGGGGATCTCCCCATTGTCAGAAGCACTTGTTGCATTTCATCTTCACCGAGAGCCCTGTGAAGTCAGTATTGCTTTTCTCCCTGCTTTATAAATGAGGAGACTGAAGGGCTTGCCTAAGTCTCACACAACCTATAAGTGACATAGAGCAGGCACACGCCCGGGGCACCGCCCCTGCCCCTGCCCTGAGCTCTCCACTCTCTGCAGGAGGCAGCATGGTGCCTGGGGCACCATGGGCCCCGACAGAGTGACAGCCAGGGAACTGTGTGAGAATGACGACCTCGCCACCAGCCTCGTCCTGGACCCCTACCTCGGCTTCCGCACCCATAAGATGAACGTCAGGTGAGGCGACCTGGGGGAGGGCGACTGAGGGCTCGGGACCCCTTCCTTCCACTGCCACCCCTCAGCCCCATCCTCCTCTCAGCTCCGAGTGGGGGTGGGGGTGGGGCCTGGGAAGGCCCAGAGGGAATAGGCCAAGGCCCTGGGACCCAGGCGTGCCCTCTCCCCCAGCCCCGTGCCCCCCCTGCGGCGACAGCACCACCTGCGCTCAGCGCTGGAGGCCTTCCTGAGGCAGCGGGACCTGGAGGCTGCGTACCGGGCCCTGACGCTGGGAGGCTGGATGGCCCACTACTTCCAGAGCCGGGGCCCGCGGCAGGAGGCTGCCCTCAAGACCCACGTGAGGGAGCCCTTCCCTTCCCTCCCCTCGGCCCTCGTGTTCTCCCCGTCTCCTCTGCCTGTCCTGGGTCCTCCGCCCTGTCGGGCAGACCTTCAGCACAGCTCCCCGGGACTCCCTGACTTCCTAGCCATTGGGACCATCTGAGGCAAGGCTCAGAGAATCCTAGGAAAGGAGAGCTGGGGGGCCCTCTGAGATGGAGTCTAACTTCTTCATTTGACAGATGAGGAAACTGAGGCCCCGAGAGGGGAAATGAGTTCCCTGAGACCACACAGCGAGTCAGTGGCAGAGCAGGACTAGAACCCAGGAGAGAGGGCCGAGGACGACCCTGCCCCACGTCCTCACCGTGCCACCCCTCACCTCCCCCAGATCTATCGCTACCTCCGAGCCTTCCTGCCTGAAAGCGGCTTCACCATCTTGCCCTGTACCCGTTATTCCATGGAGACAAATGGAGCCAAGATTGTGTCTACCCGCGCTTGGTAAGAGGGCAGAACATGCCTCCCAGGGCCCCAGGCCTGACAGGAGGCATTCCTCCCTGGGGGCTGCTGGGGGAGGAAACCCCCTCCCTTCTGGAGGAGACTGGACACTCGGGACAGGGCCATGAAGATGTCTGTGTTGAGAGAAAGGAGGCCGGGTCTGGTCCCCCAAGACCCTCCTGGCCCACCACGGCCCTGCTGGGAGATGAGATCCCCTCGAGACCCAGGCTCTCTGGGGCTGCCAAGAAAGGACTGATCTTGCACCCAGGACTGTGCTGTCTTTTTTTTCATCCCCACTGGAGCCCCTGCTGCGTAGCAATCGCTGCTGGGTACGGGGCAGGACCGTGAACAAGAGGACCCTGCCCACTGCTCACATTCTAGCGGGAAGGCAGGTGGTAGCTGAGTGAGCGCACAGGGCTGACCACAGCTGCTCAGTGAGTCCTGAGCCTGCCCAGGAATTTTGAGAGTGTTCCTGGGAGCCAGGCCTAGGCTGAGGCCCGAAGGATGAGCCAAAGGGTCTAGTGAAGAGTGCGGGGGCGCCTGTGGGGACTTCCGGGCAGGACTGGACTGCGAGAGGCCGAGGCAGTGGACACTGGAGGCTGGAGGAACCGAGAGCGGGAGAGGATGCGGGTCAGGCTTTCAGGAGGTGGAGGGTGCCGCGCCTGCGCAGGTGTAGAGGCAACGGTGGGTGAATTTCAGATTTGGGAGCTGGAACGCGGTGGCTGGTGCGTCCCATCGATTCTTCCCGCCGGAGGCCTGGGATGAGGGGCCCCTGTCCCCAGCACTGGTGGTCAGGGAGGTGCTCACAGACCCACCACCTGGCTTCTGGGCAGGAAAAAGAACGAGAAGTTGGAGCTGCTGGTGGGCTGCATCGCAGAGCTGCGGGAGGCGGACGAGGGGCTGCTGAGGGCCGGGGAGAATGACTTCAGTATCATGTACTCCACCCGCAAGCGCAGCGCTCAGCTGTGGCTCGGCCCGGCCGCCTTCATCAACCACGGTGGGGACGAGGAGGGGGCTGGGGGGGCCGGAGGGGGCAGTGGGGGCGGGGCCGGGGGCGGGGTGGTGCGAGGAGCCAGCGGGGGAGGGGTTGAGCCCCGGCTCTCTGGCTCGCTGACCCAGTTCTCTTCTCTCCCCGCGACCCCCCAACTGGCTCCAGACTGCAAACCCAACTGCAAGGTGAGACCTGGGGACCCCCGTTCGCAGGAATGTGCACGAGGGAGGGGCTTTCTGCTCGGCGAATAGCCAGAAACTGTCCCGGGTCTCCCCATCTGACAAAGTAGTTTCCCACCCCTGGCTGTGCAGCACTGGCGCTTGTGCGATTGTCAGAGGAGGGAGGGGCTCTGGTTAAAGTCACACTGGAACCCAGGCTGCCACCTGCTGGCCGCATTCTCCCTTCTCTGAACCTGGGCGGGGGGCTGGGCCAGTTTGGCGGGAGTGTGGTGATGGGGAGACACAAAGTGCCCCTGCCTGTGCCATGGGCCCCGGGCTTCCCAGGGAGACACCCACGGCAGCTGTGATAGCAGGAGGCTGGGGAGGGCCTCCTGGGGTGGGGTCAGAGCAAGCGCTGCCCTGGAGGACAAGGACTCTTCCTGATAGGAGGTTCTGGGAGGCCACCCCCGACCCTGTGCTGCGTGTGGAGCACGGAGCAGTGAGAGAGAGGAGTTGTGGGGAGATGGCCCCTGTAAGGCCTTGGGTGTGCACCCTGCCAAGTGTGGGGCTCACCTGGCCGCACTTGGGACCCCAGGGGTGTGGGGAGGGTTTGAGTCCTGGCTCTGCTGCCCTGGCCCTGTTTTCTCTTCTCGGATGGGAAATGGGGAGAACTTGCCTCCTGGGACAGTCGTGAAGGCTGGGTGTGTGGCAGCGTCCTGTGACTCTGCACACTGTTCCGTGGGTTTCGGGGCACAGACGCTGGATAGGATGGAGAGTCGAGCAAAGCTCGGTGAGGTGGGGGTCAGCCACCACGTGGTATGGAACCGCAGGCTGCGTGGAAGTGACGCTGGAGCCAGGCGTTGAAGGAGGAGTAGGATTTTTCTAGGTGTTGAGGGCAAATGGGGCCGCTTTAGGGCATCTCAGAGGGGAGGCGCCACACCGGAGAGCAAGGAGGCACAGTAGCTCCCGCCTCGTGTGTCAGCGTGAGCTGGGTCTGCCCCATGGAGGCTCCCACGGAGTGAGTGAAGGGGGCTTGGTTCTCAGAGGCCCTGGTGCCGCTGCTCTGGGAGCTTCGGGGGTGGGCCTGGCAGGTAGCCTGGGGCAGAGCTGTATAGGAGGTGATGAGGGGCAGCTGGGGTCTCAGGGAGGGAGGGAAAGAGGACACCCAACACTGCCCGCTCGAGAGGTGCCGGCCAGTTGTCCTGGCGTCAGGTGGGTGGGCGGGCGGCCACGGGCACTCCCAGGTGTGTGTCAGGCTAGGATGGACAGATGGGTGGGAGTGCTGCCTCTCCCAAATGGGGAACTTGGAGTCAGGAGCAGGCAGGCGAGAGGGGTGGCGATCCTGGACTGGGGCTGCGGGGTGGACACAGGCCTCGGGGAGGGCAGGCTGCAGAGCCAGGCAGAGGCGCACATCTCGGCCACTGAGGTGCAGGCTGGCAGGGTGTGTCAGAGGAGCCCGAGAAGGAGTGCTGGAGGGAGCAGTTCTTGTGCACGGTGCCAGGGGCTGGTTAGGTCATGTCCTGCAGGGAGGGTGGGAGCCAGCAAAACGGGGGAGGGTCAGGGAGTGCATGCTGAGGGCAGGCCCTGGGCAGGGCTCTTCCCCAGGCTCCCGGCGCTGCCCATCCTAGGGGGACCCTTGAGGCCAGGGTGCCAGGCCAGGCGGGGTGGAGCCAGGCCACTCCCAGGACAGGGCGCTGAGCCTCCTGGCCCCTAGTTCGTACCTGCAGATGGGAACGCAGCCTGCGTGAAGGTGCTCCGGGACATCGAGCCAGGGGACGAGGTGACCTGCTTCTACGGCGAAGGCTTCTTCGGTGAAAAGAATGAGCACTGTGAATGCTACACCTGCGAGAGGTGGGGATGGCCTGCAGGAAGGGACACGGTCCCTGGGATCCTGGGAACCAGAAGTGCATCCTCAGGGCCCACCCCTCCCTCCCTCCTCATTTCCCTCCCATCCTTAGGAGAGGCGAAGGAGCTTTCCGACTGCAGCCCAAGGAGCCCCTGCCGCCCCGGCCCGTGGACAAGTATGAGCTCCGGGAGACGAAGCGGCGGCTGCAGCAGGGCCTGGATGGCCCCCGGGCCTGTGCCCACCCACCCCCGCTGCGCCGGGACCTGTTCTGCGGTGAGTGTGGGGCGGGGACCCTGTCCTGTTGGCCTGTCTTCATCAGCTGCCCCCCCAGCCCCAGCCCCTTCTCTGCCCTCCTCTCGTCTTGTCCCTCCTGGTACCCCCACTTGGTCCCCCAGACAGAACCTCACTCCTGAACATCCCTCTCTTCATCTGTCCCCCTCTGAAGAGCATCGGGCAGGGGTGGGGGTGGGTGGCGGCTGGCCTGAGCAGGAGCTTTTCCCCTCTGAAGAGGCCCTGCTCACACAGCTGCCCTTTTCTCTCCCCACTCCCCCTCCCTTGGGCCTCCACAGCTGCCTGCCAGCCCCTGCGCCCCCCGCCCTGCGGCGCCCGCCCCGATGCCTCACCCCTCTGGCTCCAGTGGCTGCCTCAGCCCCAGCTCCGGGTGCGCCCCCGGAGGCGCCGACGCCCCCAGCCCCGGCGGGCCCCGGCACCCCCCGTTCTCCGTGCTGCCCGCGTCTCCCTGCACCGATGGGGAGGCTGTGGCCCCCACTGCTGCCTGCGGGCAGAGGCCCTAGTGGCTCTGGGGCCGGCCGCCCGTGCCCGCTGGGCCCCCCAGCAGGACTGGCACTGGGCCCGGCGCTACGGGCTGCCTTACGTGGTACGTGTGGATCTGAGCCGTGTGGCCCCGGCCCCGCCTGCCACTGCCACTCCCGTCCCTGCCGGGACCCCAGGCCCCATCCCCATCCCCAAGCAGGCCCTTGCCTTTGCCCCCTTCTCCCCACCCAAGCGCCTGCGGCTGGTGGTCAGCCATGGCTCCATCGACCTGGATGTCAACGGTGATGGGCCGTGACGGGCTGGACAGGGAGGCCCAGGCTGGGAGAGGAGGGCGTCCCTCCTGGTCCCCTCTGCCCTGAGTTCTCAGTAACCGACCTCCAGAAGGAGCTCTTGGACCTCTGGGAGGGCGTTGACTTTCAACCCCAGCACAGCTCTGACCCCCGGGGCGGGTTGGTTTGGACACCCCCTGGGGATCTGACCCCTGACCCTTCGTGACTGCTGACCCCTGAGCCACCCCCATCCTAGCAGGGAGCCCTGGCCATTGCCGCCCTCCCACCCCAGCCCCAGCCTCAGGGCTGAAGGAGCTGTTCCCTCCCCACCCGCCTTCTCCTGCCCAGGGAGCAAAGCCATAAGGGGTGGGGGCCGCCCCATGGCTTCTCCAAAGAAGCCCAGGCCTCGGGAGGAGGTGGAACTGACATGGGCTGGCGCTCCCTAGACACTGCCCTACAGAGGGGAGTCAGTGTGCTCTTGGCTCTGTGTCTGAGGTGGGGGGCGACAAGGGGGCGGCCAGGGGCATGTCCCCACCACCCCCGTGGGTCTCAGGGAGGCCGGTGCGACCTCATCTTTCTCATGGTGCTATCCCTGGTGCTACTGGGCTGTGGGGGCTCCCTCCCCTCCCCCACGCCAGAATGGGGTATGTTGAGGGATTGGAAGCACTTGAACTTTCTATTTTATTTTATTAAAACCTTGTCATAAGCAGTGCCCTGGGAAGCATTTCATCGTGATTTACATTTTGAAGTGATGTCCGTTGGGAGGGTGAGACCCTCCGCCTTGCTGGGGAGACCAGACCGGGAGGAAGCAGCCCAGACTTTGGGCCCTGAAAGCTTTGGAAGGGTGGAAGGGCAGTGGGCTCTGAGGATGGCCGAGTACAGAGGCGCAAACTGTGCTCATAAAGAATGCTTTCAGTCCCATCTTCTCACCCAGGTGGGGAGTCTCCCCATTTTCCAGATGAGATTAGTGAGGTCCAGCAATTAGAGTGACTTGTCCCGGGTCACCTGGGGCCAGATCACCCTTGTCTGAAGTCAGAGCCCCTCCCGGACCTCACGTGTGTCATCTCGGTTGGCCTGGCTCTGTGAGGCCAGGACAGTGAATCTTCTTGTTTCTTCTGATCCAGTTCAGTTCTCAGTTCTCCAACCAGGGATTCAACCCGGGCCACAGCAGTGAAAGCCCAGAATCCTAACTACTAGGCCACCAGGGAACTCCCCCCATCGTCTCTTAATTCTCACCTCAACCCCCATTCTACAGAAGGAAATACTAACAGCTTACAATCAGTGAGTGCTTCCTGGTACCAGGCACCCGCTGCAAAGTGTCTTGTGGATATGTTTTTTTTGTTCATTGAGGCCTCACAGCCATTTCATGAGGACAAGCCAGGAATGTCTGAGGGTCGTGTGTGGGCTGCAGGCCCCAGTTTATCTCCTCCATGTCGACCGGCCTTGGAAAAGTTTACCCTGGAGGCTGATGAGGCCAGGCCATATGCATGAGGGACATGGGGGTGCTGAGAAGAGGGGGTGAACACACATGGAGAGGCTGTAGGAAGACTTGGGTGGGCCAAGGAGATGGCCCAGGAAGGGGCACTTCCACAGTGGACCTGGGGGTGGGGATGAGGACAGTTCAAAGCAGGTAACTTTTTTTTTTTACTTTAAAATTCATATTATTTATGTATAGCCTGCTTCATCCCTTTCAGAATGAGAAAATGTGTCTTTCTTCCATGCAGAGCCTACTGAACCCTCCTAGTTTTCTCCCTCAGGTTAAAAACGAGGGAGAGGGCCTCCCAGTCAGCAAGTGGTAACGAAGAGAATGAAGAGAGATGGTTGACACAGTCGCTAAAGAACTTGTCCCTCTAGACAAGCAGAAATTCATGGCTTCTCGGCAAATATGACAGCAGAGTAAGGAGGCTTAGCCTGGATGGACATTGGAGGTTCCGAGAACCTCCTGGAATCCTATTTCAAATGTAGTAACTGCGTATTCACAGGCGTGTTCTTGGCGCAGAGCGTTTAGAGCCTTCATCCAATTCTCAAAAGTGTCTGGAACCCAAAACACGAAGATTAGAAACCAGTGATCGGGGTCTCTCACTCTCAACACTGCTGCTGTCTTGAGCTGCTAATCCTGTGTCACAGGACGAGGAGTGGCCTCTCAGGCCTCCACCCACGAGTTGCCAGTAGCATCCCCTTAGTGGTGACAGAAATATCTGTGATCATTGCCAAATGTACCCCTAGAGGTCAAAGCCAGCCCCCAGTGGGAACCACTGGGCTAGAGTGACAGGATGACGGGGAAGGAAGACCTCCAGGACAATAACTACAGCTGACACTGGTCGCAGGTTCTGTGCATCTGGCATCAACCTTCACAGCAGTGCTACCAAGATCACCCCCCTGCCTTTGCAGGTAGTCGGGAGAGCAGGCACGTCTGCCTGAGGCCGCACAGCTGGTACGTGGACAGAGCCCGCCTTGCTGCCAGGTTTCTGCCTCAACCACCAGGTAGATGGAGCCCCAACCACGATAGGGAAGTGAGAGGAGTGTGTGTTGGGTCCAGTGAGCTGGCGGGCCCTGGGATGTTTGGGTGGAGCTGGGGCTTGGGAACCCCAGGGGGAGGGTCGAAGGGTCAAGGCTCAAGCTGAGAACCCCGTCATACACTTGGGGGCCAGAGCAAGGAAACGGAGAATCTCGCTGGGGGAGGAGGAGGAGGGAGTTGAAAGAAACAGGAAATAATTACAGGCCAGAGTCTCAGGAAGCCCCGCACTCTGCAGTGCCTTCCCCAAAGCTTTCTAAGTTCCCCTCCTTGGGTTACTGGGACGGCAGGGAGCCCAATCCTGGATCCCATTTCTCCCCTTGGGGGAGCTCTCTGATGCTTTTTTTTTTTTTTTTTTTTTTTTTTGTGGTACGCGGGCCTTTCACCGCTGTGGCCTCTCCCATTGCAGAGCACAGGCTCCGGATGCACAGGCTCAGCGGCCATGGCTCACGGGCCCAGCCGCTCCGCGGCATGTGGGATCCTCCCAGACCGGGGCACGAACCCGTGTCCCCTGCATCGGCAGGCGGACTCCCAACCACTGCGCCACCAGGGAAGCCCCTCTCTGATGCTTTTATCCTGTGCATGGGGCTGACCAGATGCCAGCAGGAGCTCCAGGGCCCTGTTGATGGTGTTGGTCATCCTGGGGTTGCTGATCCAGGAGGACAGCTGACGATCGGTCACCCCCACCTCCAACATGATATTGGGCACCAGAATCAGGCCGACATGAGGACTCTGAGTGCCTCAAATTATTTACATAGAGAACCCACACACCCTGAGGACAGCTGCACTGGACACTGTCCTGGCTTGTGACACAGCATCACCCTCCCCACGGCCCTGTGAAGTCTAGGTATCGTTATCACTGTATTTTAGGTGAGAAGGCCACAGTGCAGAGGGCTTAGGAAGTTTGTCTGGGGCCACAAGGCTGGCAAGCTTCAGGGCCAGGACTTGAACCCATTCTCAGAGCTCAACCAGGCTCTGAGATCCTTGGGATGGGAAAGAGGCAGACACCAGAGGGGAGGCTGGGGCCGTGCCCACTGGAGACTTAGGGCTTGTTTCAGCAGTGGCTTCCATGGGAGGGGGGAGTGGGTGGAGACGAGGGCCAGAGCAGTGCCTGGAGGGTTCATGGAGCAACGGGTGAAGGGCACCGAGTGGTTTTGTGATTTTGACCGGGAAGCACCTGACCCTTTCAGTAGACTGGGAGGAAGGAGCTGCAGAGGGAGGGGAAGAGGGTAAGTGTGCGGTTGATGGGCTGGGACTGGGAGGGGGTAGCAGGGAGAGGAGGAGGAGAGCAGGGATGCAGGTTGTGAGGAGGGATGGGGAAGTCAGTTTCCTTTGTCCCGGGAGGCTGTTTCGGGACAGTGAGCTTGACATTGGGGGTTTCAGGATGTGGGTGGGCAAAGATGGCCCAGGAGCCTAGGAAGAGGTGTTCAGAGCCAGAGTTTGGGGGCTGAGAGTGTTGGCCCAGCCAGCTGGAAGTGAAGTGGGTCTGGCCCTGCCCTGGGTTCAGGCATCCATAGGGCAGTGGTGGTCAGAAGGGAAGCCAGGAGTGTAAGAACGTCCCAGGAGTGGTCAAGGGATGGTGGCAGGGATCCTGGCCCCAGAGGGAAAGAAGGGGGAACTGGGAGGGGCTGCTGGCCCACAGGGCGAGAACACACTACCAGCACTGGCGCTCTGGTGAGGTCAGGAGGCTGGCTGTGGCTGCACAGGTGTCAGGCCTTGTGCTTGGATGCTACCTGGATGACCTCACCAAGTGCTCAGACAGCCGCCAGCCCCATTCATTCGGTGACTCAGAGCTGCCTGGACTGCGTGGCATCACGGCTTTCCTTCTTTCCTGCAGCAGCGCCACCTCTGTGCAGGCCAGAGGTCTGCAGGTCGGGGGAGGTCACATGAACGACTCACCCCCTCCTGTAGCTTCCAGCCTGTCTGTCTGAGTCCACACCCCATGCCCTCATTTGCCCCTCTGCCTCTCAGGTTGTGGTCTGAGAGAGGGGGCCCGGGGCCAAGGTTTTGGGTGGAGCCATCCTGGGAGATGGCACATCTGGGGTGTGCCCTGGGTAGGGGGATGAGGGCAGCATAGAGGGGGTGAGGGGAGTGGATGGAGCCAGTTCTCCCCTGAGCTTACCCAGTCCCTCCCATCATTCCACCCCTCCTGATAACGGGATTTTGCACCATCTCTGTTGACAGCTGGGGAAACTGAGGTGACGCAGGTCAGGAGGTTTGTCCAGGGCCACCCAGTAAGTTGTCATATGATTAGTAATAGCTACTTTTGAACCCTGGGGTTGAATGGAGACCTCATGAGATCACTTCAGGCAGAGTCTGGGGGTCCAGTCTGCCCCAGGAGACTGACAGCTTCAGGCAGAAAGTCAAATCCACCGCCCCGCTGATGGCCAGGACTCATGCCCATCTAGGTCAGGCTAGAAGCCCCAGGCTCTGAGCTCTGTCAAGGGTCACTCCTCAGCCTGGCTCGGGGTGGGGGGGAGGGGGGGAGGGAGATGGCTGGAGAGGTGACATTTTGAGGGGCATCTGGAATCAGGATGAATCTCAGCATTGTGGTCCCTGAGCTTGGCTGAGGGCAGGCCCAGAGCCCGAGTGGGGCGGGAGCGAAGAAGAATTTATCCTGGAGCTCTGAGCGTCCTGGAGGAGCTCGCAGTCAGGAATGGGCTGGCAGGAAAGACTGAAGTGACGTGTGTTTGATCAGAGGAGAAAAGGCTGCTCCTGGCTGTGGACAGGGCGCTCCAAAGACCTAGGGGACCAGTGCAGAGCACCCTGTTGGGAGGGGCTCATGTGATGGGGTTGGGGATGTACTGGGAGGGATGTGGAGTCAAAGGGGACAGGGGAGTGAGGGAGTGGTGGCAAGCCGGGAAGGGTGGGGAGCAGGGGAGGGAGTGATGGGGTCAGCGCTGGGTGGTATATAAAAGACTCCTTGGAACTTGAGATGGGATGGAAGGGGTGGGGCAGGAAGTCCAGGAGCCAGCTGGGGAGGTGGTCCAGGAGGGGAAGAGGATCCTGAAGGAAGAGGTGGAGGGAGGACTTGGGTGACAGGTACCTGTGGGGACTGAGAGGCAGGAGGACCCTGGAACCGTCCTGGTGGGCAAGTGTTGGGACTCAAAGAGCCAAGGGAGACCCTGCTGAGAAGACTGCTGCCTGCTGGAGGGGGGAAGGTGGGAAGGGGGTGGGAGCGGGGGGCTCAGCTTGCTCCTACCCTGACTGTCCTCCCTCCATACCAGCCCTGATGGAGCCCAGTCCTCCCTCACCCCTCCCATGATTAGAGCCAGTAGTGTTGGCTGCAGGGCACACACAGGGAGGATCTCCCGACGCCCCCGTGCGCACCTCACTGACCAGACATTAAGAAGAAATATCAGCAATAACATAGCTTTATTTGCAGCTTAAAGACGGGGCGGGGTTTGGGGTGGTGGGGCCCGGAAGATGAGAGAATTGGGGGTGATGACACTGATACTGATCCCTCGGAGAAGCCGCCCTCGGGCCGTTAGATTTTGCGAGCGAAATTCCCGTCCTTGATCTCGGTCCAGCGCTGCACCTGGGGTGGGGGTGGGTAGGATGGAGGAAGGTGGGGAGCGGGCGCTTGCTCAACTCAGCCGGCCCATCCACCCTCGCCCGGCCTGTCTGTGCGCTGCCCCTCTGTCCACTCACCCAGCTCATGGGGCACAGCGCGTGGAACACGCGGAAGTAATACTCGCAGGGCTGTGTGCTTTTCCCGTGGCGCCTCATCCTCTTGACGCAGGGACGGTAGTCTGCCGAGTGGGGCGGGGGGGGAAGGAGCGGGCAGGTGGGCGGGGTCGCAAGCACGCCCCGCCCCCTCCACGCCAAGGCCGCGCCCGCCAGAAAGGTCCAGCTGCAGACCCGCCTCCTCCCCGCCAGGCCTCGCCTATTCTGTCACCCCACCCTTCCGTGACTTTATCGCACGCCTCCAGAATAGGCCCCGACCTTCCACTGATCGGTACCGCCCTATCATACAAGGCCCCACCTCTCCCAGGTAGGCCCCGCCCCTTCAGACCGTGGTCCGCTCCACCTCCCACCCCAACGGTCTCCGCCCCCGCGGCGAGTCCAGGACCCTCTCCTCGTCCTCAGGTGGGGCGCGCCCCTTCCTGCCTCCCACCTTCTCTCACCCTCTCCCCCTAACTTGGCCCGCGAGGTTTTACCCAGCAAGTTCTGGTAACAGTTACAGGTCTGGTTCTGCTTGGGGAAGCGCGGGTCGAAGGGTGCCGTTGGCCATCTCCCGTTTCAGGGCTTTGGGCAATCAATACCCAACATCCACGAAGGCGGCGTCTGCTGCGGGGAGGGATGGGGTTCTGTGGGGCCTAGGGGGCGCCCCTCGCTCCGACCCGCACTCAGCTCCTGACCCCCACCACGAAACCCAGCCCCCGTTCCCACCCGTCCTGCCCTCACCAGGCTGATGTCAGCGGGTCACTGGCTCAGTTGTGCTTGTGGCTCCGTCCGGGGACCCCCTCGCTTCTGAGTCTCGAGGGTCCCAGCCCAGGAAAAACACGACCCTCCCGGTCGGATTGGCTGGGACCCCCGGAGCCCCAGCCAATGGACGCCGTTGCGCCGTTGCGTTGGGACGCGGGGCGGGGTCGGTGTGGACCTGCCTCCCCCGCCGCGACTCCCACCTCCGGCCCGACACCCCCACTTGGGGCCGGCGCTCACACACAGGCACCCGGGTGTTGCTCTTGCCGAGTCTCAGGCTCATGCTTTTAATCTCTGCGAAACTGGGCCACCACGCGGGCTCTCCCTCGACCCGCCCCCCGCCCCCCCAATATATAAAGATATAGATAGCTCTGGTCTCTACCGGAGAAGGAGCATCCCCGCCCAGCCTTTTCAGCACCCTGATTCTTACAGTAGAGGGGCACAACACCTAGGGGCCTGTGAGGAAGAGGAAAGAGACAGGGTGGGGTCCGGGCTCCTGGACGCCAGCGCTAGGTATAAGGCTGATCTGCAGGGTTCAGGGGCTACCTGCCCCCGCTGGGCTCCTCTGGACACTTCGGCGACTGAGGTTGAGTCCCCCGCATCCCGCTATTGAGGCCGCTGGGAACCGTGCATGCTGCAGAGAGAAAGCCAGAGAGGGCTTTGGGGGATCGGCAGGGAGAGAGTAGTAACTGCTCAATAAATACATGCTGACGGGGGTGGGGTGGGGGGGGTGGGGGGGGCGGGGGGCGTGGTCCTGCTCCAGGGCCCGGCAAGCCTGAGCTGGAATCCACGTTTCCACCAGTGTCCCTCCTAGGTTTCTCTCCCTCCTGCCTCCTTAATATCAAGTTTGACTCTGCCCCAACATCCAAACGCACTAATATCTCTTTCCTCTTAAGAAGCCCTCTTTTGTCCCACATCCTATTCCAGCTTCCTCTTCAGGTCCCTCCTCCCCTTCCAGCAGATCATTTGGAAAGAGCTGGTCTACTCCTCCTCTCCGATTCCCCTCTTTACATACATATGTATGTATACAAGTAGTGGGAAAATACACATCTCATGAAATTTACCATTGTAACAATTTTAAAGGGTACAATTCAGTGGCATAAATTACATTCATAATGTTGTGCAAGCACCACCACTACCTAGCTCCCAGGACATATTCATCACCCCAAAAGGAAACCCCAAATCCATTAAGCAGTCACTTCCCGTTCCTCCCATCCCTTGCAGCTTCTGGCAGCCACCAATCTGCTTCCTGTCTCTTCGGATTTGCCTCTTCTGGACATTTCTTGCAAACGAAAATCGTACACTGTGTGGCCTTTTGTGTCTAGCTCCTTTGGCTCAGCCACATGTTTTCAAGAGTTGCAGCACGGTGACCCACTTCCTGTGCTCCCTTAAGCCTGCCCCACTCAGGTCTTCGTCCCCACCAGGTCACCTCCTTGCTGTTACGTCCAGAGGTCTTCTCTCGTCCCGTCTTCCTTCACCTGCTCGTGGCATCTGACACGGCTGCCCTCATGACGCTCCTCACTTTCTTCTGGTGTTCAGGATGCTGTTCAGTGTTCACTCTCTGACTATGGTTCGCCTTTCCCTAAACACCTTGGCTCTGTCTCCACCTGCAGTCACTCGCTGGTGACCTCCAGTCTCATAGCTTGCAGCAACCATCCATTTGCTGATGATTCCCCAAATCATTCCAGACTCATGTGTCCAGCTGCATACCCCGCATCGTCACCTGACATCTCAGAATCAAGATGTCCAAAATGGAATTCCTGATCTTGTCCCTGACATCTACTCCACTCACAGCCTCCTTGACTGCTGCATCTTCCCAGTGGCTCAGATCCCAAACCTCAATGCCATGACAACATGCCCAATCCATGAGCTGATCCGTTGGCTCAACCATCAAAGTATCTCTGGAACCCCACCACTTCTCAATACCTCCATTCCTTCCCCTCTTGTCCAAGCCACCATCATCTTGTTCCTGCGTCATTGCAACTGCCTCCCCACTCTTCTCCCGGCACCCACCCTTCCTCCTCTACCTTCTCCACACTTCAGCCAGAGAGAGTCCTTTCTAACATACAGCAACTCCAGCCGTTCTGCTCAAAACCTCCAGTTTGCTCAGCATCAAACCCAAAGTACTTAAGATGGCCCCACATGATGGTGCCACCCTCGTGACTCCTGTGACCACAATTCCTACTCTGGGCTGTCCTGGAGCTCCCTCTTGGTCCAGCACATCGTGCACATTCCTGCCTCAGGGACTTTGCAGTGGTTGTTCCTTCTGAAGGGAACGAATTTCCCCAGATGTCCACATGGCTTCCTCACTCCCCTCCTTCAGATCTTTACACAAATGACACTAGCTCACTGAGGCCCTCCCAGACCACCCAATCCAATACTGGAAGCTGCCTACCCCCACTCGTAGCCCTCCCTACCCTGCTGTTTGCCCGGAGCCCTATCAGCTAATAATGTACAATATAATTACTGTGGATTTTATTGTCAGAGTTCCCAGCTTCAGCACTACTGATATTTTGCGGAGGATCATACTTTGCTGTGGGGCACCATCGCATACATTGTGGGATGTTGAGCATCGTCCCTGGACTCTACCCAAAAGATGCCAGGAGGACCCCCCCCCCAAATTGCTCAATGCCATGTCCATAGTGCACAGAATGATGCCTGGCACATAGTTGATACTCACTATACACTGAGAGCACAAAGGAAAGTGGAAAAAGAAGGAATGATCCTCTCTACCTCATGGATAACAGAGTTGACAATACACGTTAGCTGTCACCCCAAATACCTGGGCGAAGGAGCAAAGATGCCCACTTCCTCCTTTATCTTCTCCACCTTGGAGACCATATCCTTCATACTCTCAATTTCCAAGAGAGTGGGCAAGAGAATCTCCAAAGACGACCCCACTGTGGCCATGGGGCACTGGTCCGGCACCCTCTTGGGCTCTTGAGATACTCTCCTGGGCTGTTGGGAGACCCTGGCCTCCATCTTTGAGACAGGGGTCAGAGAGGTAGGAGACTCCATTACGTCCTCCCACCTCGCTGAGGGCAGAGAGATGGGAGTCAGGGAGGCAGCATTCATCTTGGGGCTGCTGGTGGCACGCTTGGGGAAGGGGGACGCTTTGGAAGGCCCCTTTGGGTCCTGGGGCACCTCCTCCACCTCCGCCCATGGATGCGTGTTCCCCTTCGCCCAGGCCCCCAACTGTGGCTGCTCCCTGACCACCACCGGCATCTCCTCCAGCAAGGACACCTTGGTGGTGCTGAGGGGTACTGTGTCCATAGTTGGCATGGCAGACCCCTGCTGGGTTGAGAGCCAGGAGGGCAGATTGGACAGAGCTGATCTCAAGGAGGGATCCTTGGTACTGGCAGTGATCGTCAGCTTGGCACAGGTGAGCCCGTCCACTGAGAAGGGCCCGGTCTGCCCCTGTGAGGCTTCCTCGATGGCCAGCTCCTGGGTCTTGATCCACTTCTGCTGCTGCCCCACCTCCTTGGATTTGAAGCCCAGCATGTCCAGAGAGATCTCCTCCTTCATCCTGCGGACTTTGTCCTCCAACTTGCCCTTGTCCTTCAAGCCATCCGCGGTGACATCCTGGGCTCTGCTGACCAGGACTTCCTCCGACTCCTTCTCGGTGGTGGTGAAAAGCAGCTCCAGGGATGTTTTCTGAGTCCTCACCTCTACTATGTTTGTCTCCTGGGTGCCCATCAACACCATGGCTCTGGCTTCCCTTCAGGCTTGCTTTTCTCAAGCACATCTCCTCCGTGACTTCCCGCAAGCAACACGCCAGTGGTGGCAGGGTCCAATGTCATTTGGTATTGGGTAGGTAAGGTCAGAGCCTTATGGGACGGGGTAGGTAGGAACATAGATTTCCTGTTTGGAGCGGGGGGGACACAGCCTTCGGGGGAACAGCAAGTGTATGCGCGGCCTTCTGAGATGGGGCAGGCATGGCTGGGGCCTTGTGGGGAGTAGCCAATACATGTGTGGCCTTCTGAGATGGGGCAGGTGTGGTTGGGGCCTCGTGGGGAGTAGCCAATACATGTGTGGCCTTCTGAGATGGGGCAGGTGTGGCTGGGGCCTCCTGGGGAGCAGCAGGAAAAACTGGTGCTTTCCGGGATGGAGCAGGTACAGCCAAGAACTTCTGGGACTGGTCAAGGATGAATGGAGCCTTACAAGAGGCAGCAGGGATGGCTGGGGGCTTCTGGGAGGGCGGCGGCCACAGTCTCTGCACGGAGTCCAGAGGCCTGGCCTGTTCGTTGCACCTGTGGAAGTCAGGAGGGTAGGTGGCTGGGCAGAGGGAGGACGTGGACAAGGTGCTGGCCTCCGGGTCCATCAGGTCGTCCATGTCCTGTTGCCATGGGTACATATGCAAGGGATCACAGGAGCCCAGCAAGGGCATTTCAGGGCTGTCCTCTGAGATACAGAGTGAAGGGGTCTCAAGTAAACCTGCCAGGCATGTGGCCCCGTCAGAATTACAGCAACCCTGTAGGTAGATGGAGGGGAGGGGAAGGATGGTCAAGGCCAGTGGAGATGCCCAGACCCAGGCCCCCAGCCCCCTCCCCCCTCAGACCCAGGGGTCCAGACCCCCAACCCCCTCCTCCCTCAGACCCAGGTTCCAGGCCCCCAGCCCCCTCCCCCCTCAGACCCAGGGATCCAGACCCCCAACCCCCTTCTCCCTCAGACCCAGGGGTCCAGGCCCCCAGCCCCTCCCCCCTCAGACCCAGGAGTCCAGGCCCCCAGCCCCTCCCCCCTCAGACTGTGAGTTGCCCTCCTCCCTCTGATTCTAGAGTTGGCCCCGGCTCTCAGTATACTGGAAGCCTTGGAAGAGGATGCCATGTGATCAGGTGTATTGGAAATGATGCTGAAGATGGTCCGAAAGGTGATGCTGGGCTTCTCTGGTGGGGTGGGGTGGAAGAAAGCAGTCTGAGCTCTCAGCAGAAGGGTCAGAATTTCGGGGTCCATTCATGGAGGCAGAGGGAGGGGGGTGTGCTCACTGGCAACTTGGACTTTGGTTTGCGATCTCTCAGGGGAGAGGTCCAGTTGGGACCTGTAAGGACAATTTGGTGTGACTTTGGCGGCTTCAGCACTAGGATCCCCACCCTTCCCCCCTGCCCTGCAAGGCAGCAAGGCCCCAAGGCTACTTCTTTTCTGTCGATTTCTTTCTCGTGTCAGCTTGCTCCAGCTGTGACCAGCCTAGCGGCAGGGAGTCACCCAGGGCCTGAGACTTGAATTTGCGCCTGAGGGTCTGGCAGCGGGAGGAGGAAGGGCAGTCAGGAGGTGCAGCCCCGTCAGCCTTTTCCCCTCCAGGCCCACCGGGGCCGCTCACCTTGGCCTTCCTCTGTCTCTGAGTTGTCAGAATTTTGTAAGGAAAGGTGGGCTCGACAATCATGACTGGAAAGGCAGGGGGACACTTCAGGTCAAGGACCCCAATGGGGATGACACGGTGCGGGGGGAGGCCCAGAGGGGACTCCTGGGGGGCTCGGCCAGGGGAGAGAGGGGTATGATGCTGAGGCGCTGTCCGTGCCTGGTGGAGGAGAAGCTGAGACTCAGGGAAGGGCCTGATGGATACCCAAGCCAGCTCACCTGAATGTCTGTGGTGAAACGGGTCCTGTGGACAGGAAGAGGGGCAATGAGGAAGGGTGAGATCTTCCTGGTTTCCACATCTCCATTACCTACCCAGCCCAGGACTCCAGGGCCCCAGCCCCTCTCCCCTCAGACCCAGGACTCCAGGCCCCCAGCCCCTCCCCCCTCAGACCCAGGTATCCAGCCCCTGTTCTCTCCCCCCTCAGACCCAGGGGTCCAGGCCCCCAGCCCCTCCCCCCTCAGACCCAGGTATTCAGCCCCTGGTCCCTCCTCCCTCAGACTCTGGAGTGCAGGCCTCCTCCTTCAGAGCCAGGGGTCCTGGCCCCAGCTCCATTCCTGGGGCTCCTATACTTCTGGCTTTTGGTCTTGGCACCCTCTCGAATCTAGAACCATAGCTGCCCCCAGGGGTCTGTGGGGTCAGGGCCCACCTGGAGGTGCCACATGGCCCAGGTCCATGGGGGGCGTGTGGAGGGTCCTGGGGGCCCAGGAGGGGGCGGGCTGCCAGAGCAGGTTGATGAGGCGGATCCAGCGGTCAAACAGGAAGCTGACCTCATTGTCAGGGGCGTCCAGCTCCAGGTAATAGCGGCAGCCCGTGACCAGACGCAGCTTCAGGTTCCAGGCAGACAGGTCGTGGACGTAGAGGTGGGCCAGGTCCAGCAGGACCATCCTAGCAGAGGCAGGAGATGGAAGCGGAAGAGCAGGAGATGGGGGCGAGGTGGCAGGGGATGGGGGGATGGCGGCACCTGGTGAGGACGAGGCTGGAGCGCTCCGTGCCCGCGGGGTGCTGGGCCATCAGCAGGATGTCTGGCAACACCAAGCCTGGCAGGGAGGCGGCCACGCCCATGGTCACTCGGTTGGTTCTGTGGTGCACATACACTGGGGCCCCACGACTGGTCACCTGGGGATCCAGGGAGAGGGGGTGGGACCACTCCTTTCTCTTATGCTCCTCTGGCACCTCCACACAGAGCTCCACCCCCCAGCCCCCCAGCTGCCTTGTGCCCTCCTGGGCCCAAATCCCCCAGCCCAGGGGGTCTCCCTTCCCTCCTGCCCCTCTCTGCCCCCAGGGCACAGGGAGCCAGGGACCTGGACAAAGTTACTCTCGAACATGGGCAGCGGGCGGAGGGGCAAGTACTCGCCCTTCTGGAGGGTCTTCTGCAGCTCACCCAGGGTGGGGACCCACTTCAGGGGGCCCTGGAGTGGCTCCCAACGCCTGATGTTCCAGAGCCGGTTCATGATGGCTGCAGAAAGTGTTGGTCACCCGGGACATGGAGGCAGGGTGCTGGCCCCCCAGCCCACCGGCCCCAGCCCCTTGGGCTTCAGCGGTTCCAGAGGGTGGAGCTTCCCCAGGGCTTGGACACGGCCCTGCAGAGGTGCTCAGCCCTGGCCTGGGGGAGGAGACTTCGGTGGAGGAGTTTTGTGACCTCATCGGACAAAGCTGCAGCTCTTCCTGGGAAGTCTCCAGGGGCCTTCAGCTCCCTTCCCCTCCAGGAACCTGTCCTGGAGTCTTGAGGGCTGGGGTGGGTGAATCAGAAGCCCCTGCTCCAGACCCAAACTAAGGACGACCCGGGGCCCTGGGAGGGGCCGTCTGGGATGTTTTAAGTGAATAATTAAACAAAAGGGTTTCTGACTCTTAAGAGGGGAGGCCTGAATTACAGTCCCAACTTGCCACTGACCCATGTCTATACCCTGGGTAAGGTCTATACCCTCAGGAGCCTCAGTTTCCCTGTATCTAACTTGTTTGTGTCCGTGGCAACAGTTGCTCTACATTGGTTATAAAGAAAGGGACATGAGGTTTGGAATAAGCCAGACCTTTGGCAAAATCATATTCTGCCTCTCCCTAGCTGTGTGGCCTTAAACGACAGGCATCCCTGAGGAGCCTCAGCTTCCCTCATCTGTAAAATTGGGGGGTACTGGAGGATGCACGGGATCCTGTAAGTAAAACCCCGCACTTAAGGCATGGCGCAGAGCAGGCGCACAGTGAATGGCCATTCCTGTCCCCTTCTGAGGGCTTTCGGGGCGGGGGGTGCTGATGTTCTGTCATTCTAAATATAGTGGTTATTATTTTTTCATGTGTCATGCAAAATACATGGTCATTGTAAAAATTCTGGAAAATACAGAGAAGCACAAATAACGAAAGTCACCCACAATCCCACCTCCACCTTGTACCCTGAGGTGGCCATAGTCAACACTTTGGTGTATTTCCTTCTAGGATTTTTAAATAATCCATGGATTATACGTATCTATACAAAATGGGGATCACACAGTGGTTTGTAGCCTTGAGGCCTGCTTCTTCTATGCCTAAAGCAGTCTCTGTAGCATCCCTCTTCATGGCTGGTGTATTCCATCACATGGATGCACTGTCATGTACATAACCATCGCCTACTGTTGGACATCTAGGTTGTCTCCAGTTTGCTGTTGTAAACACTGCCATAATGAACAACCTTGAGCCTGCAGCCTTGCCCTGTACTAGTACTGTTGGTCACAGGGTAACCTTCTGTAACTATCCATTAAATATTTATTTATTGACTGTGAGACTAAGAACTCACAGTCTCTGGGGGACTGATGGTTCCTCTACTTCCCTGTCCACTGAGGGCCCCCAAGGACCCCAGCATCCAGCCCCTGGCCCGCAGAGAAATCACGTCTAAGTGGGTATGTATGGCAAATTTAATTCCCTCTTCTCTATCTCACAAAGGTTCTCACATTTTTGTACAAAAACCCAGGCCTCCTTTTCCCCTCCCTCCCCACCCCAACACAGAAAGTAATTGTTTAATAAATAATATATGCTCCTGCCCAAGCCAAGAGGGGTGGGGGTCAGGGAGACACTGTGGCCAGACTTCTTAGAGATCCAAGAATCCAGGACCCCAGTTCCCTCCTCCTCAGGGACCCCCGAGTCCACCTGCCTCCCACCCACCCCCTTAAATAAATAAGTATAAATAAGGCACAGATGCCCCCCTGCCCAGGTCTCCTGGAGGGATCGTCTCTAACTAGAGGGAGACAATGGTGAGGGCGGAGTCCTCCGGCTGCCACGCCCCCAGTTCCGAAATAAATAAATAAATAAGGTCTGGCTTTGAAGGGCGCTGGTGGCTCTAGGTGGAGGGTCACAGCCGAGTCTTCAGCAGCAGCAAGCCCCGCACAGCCCAGTCGAGCGTCAGGTGCAGCCCCCCAAGGATGGCATGGGCCGCCCGGACGCCTCCCCAGGGTGAGGCCGGGGGAGCCAGGGGGGGTGCCGGTGGGTCTGGGGGCGCCTGGGGCAGGGCCAGGCGGGACATCTGTCAGGAGAGGACAGAGGGTTAACATCAGGCCAGGGGTGCAGTTAGGGTCCGGGGAAGCGGGAATTTGGAGCCTGTACTGAATCAGGGTTGGGGAGGTCCAGCTTGCATATTTCCACTGTGTCTCTGGCCTGTGAGGTGGGGTGTCTGGGTTGGGAGTTCTTCAGGACGTTGGGTTCAGAAAATTGAGGCTGGGGCCAAAAGGTGGGGGTCTTAAGGCTGGGGTTCTAGGGCCAAGTTCAGAGGGCTGGAGGTGAGGTCTGTAGCAGCAGGGCCAGGATCCTGGGGCCTCGGTCTTAGATGTGGGGTCTCATTGTAGGATCAAGCTCAGAGACTCATGTGTGAGAGGTGGGGTCTCAAGTCTGGGGTCTCAGAGCTGAGAGTTGGAATTTGAGTTCCAGGGTCTTTGGGGTCACCAGAACCAGGAACCGGGGTCTGAAGTCTTACAATCTCAGGGTCTTGAGTCTGGGGTTTTAAAAGTCAGGGTCTTGGGGTCTTAAGGGCTCACAACCTAGATCTGAGCTCTTGGGGACCCAGGGCTCAGGGTCTGGGGTCTTCTAGTTTGAGATCTCAGGGTCCAAGTCCTTGAAATCTGAGGTTTGCAGAGCCAGGGTCTGCAGTCTGGCTTTAAGTCACGGTGCATCATCTGAGGGTCTGGGGTCTTGATGTGTCAGGATCTCAGGGCCAGGATATGGGTGGGTCTCAGGGTCTGGAGGCTCAGAATATCCTGGGCTTGGGGTCTGGATTCCTCCTGTTTTGGGACCGGGGTCTCCAGGTCTTGGGGTGAGGGTTTGGATTCTCAAACCTTAGGGCTTCAGGATGGGAGTCTTGGAGTCACAAGACCATGGGGTTTCTGAGTCTCAGGGTGAGAGTTTAGAGTTTCCAGGCAGGATTTTGGAGTCTGGGGTCTCAGGGACACAGGGTGAGGGTCTCGGAGTAGGCCTGGGGTCTGGGGTCCTGGGGTCGCAGAGCCAGGTGATCGTACCAGGAGCTGCAGCCGGCGCAGCAGCCGGTCCAACCGGGCCTGCAGGGCGCCTAGATCGGGCTCCAGGGTCCGCAGGGAAGGGCCTCCTGCCCGGCGCAGCCACTGCACATGCCTTAGGTAGGAGAACAGGTCTGCCCGCAGCCGTGTCAGCACTCCCGGGAGCTGGGGGACGGGCGGGGTGGGGGGTGGCGTCAAGGAGCACCTGGCACCTGTCCACTCCAGCCCCTAACCCCCTGTACCCACTTCACCGCCCAACTCCCACCTTTGACCCATCCCTTGCCCTTACCTGCAGGGCTCCCAGCGCCCCCGCACTCATGGCCAAGGTGGGGAGGGAATCCAGGTTGTGGTCTCCGTCAGCTGGGAATTTGTCTCTCTTGGGGAGAAAGAAGCCATGAGAGGGACCCTGCCCAGCTCCGGGGGTCGCTTCATCCCCCACCACGAGCCCCGGACTCCTTTCTCCCCCTCTCTGCCACCGTGGTAGCCCAGACGCCCTCCCCGTTCTCGGTCTTGGCCCCAGCCCATCCCCTCCAGGCTCTCCTACCAGCTGTGCGGCCAGCTGCCGAGTGTCCGCCAGGAGAGAGCGGGTCAGGAGGACGGCGCTGTCCAGCTCAGCCCGAGGGTCTGGGGAGGCCCGTGGGGGGCCAGGAGGTGGCCCCGGGGCAGCAGCTCTACCTGGCCACAGGCTCAGCGCGACCAGGACCAGGCAGCAAACACCTGAGGGAGGGAGAGGACAGAAAGGAGGCTCAGGCCCGACCGGGGGGTCTGAGGGAGGAGGGGCTGGGGTGGGGGTCCTGAGTCCCAGGGCGGAGCGCCCAGGGCACGTCGCAGGGCCTGGGCGGGTTTCCCTCTCCCTCTCTGGCTCTGGTCGCCCCGCCCGTCGGAGCAGACGCGCCCCGGGGCGGGTAGACGGGCCGGGCGTCTCCCGTCCGCCCCCGGACGCCGGAATCTGGGCCCCGGGGCGGGGCAGGAGGGGGGAGACACAGGCCAGAACCTGCCCCCTCCCGAGGCTCAGGAGCCCGAACCGGACTGAGAGCAGGGGAAGGAGACCTGGACAGAGGTCCGGGGGCCTTGACCCCTCCCCGGGAGACCCCCGCGTAGGCCCCACCAGAGTGGACCGCGGAAGGCCGGGCCGCAGCGCCGGGGATACCCCACAGCACACCTGGGCGGAGAGAGGCAGAGGCGCGGGCGCGCCGGGCTCGCGGCGGGGAGAGAGGGACCCGGCGGTGCTCAGCGCGGGGGCTCTGGCCCGCTCCCTCCGCGGCCGCCCATCCCCCAGCGGCCCCGCCCACCCCGCCCGCCAGCCAATCAGCGACCCCCGGGCCGCCCCGCTCCCGCAGCACACCCCCAGCCCGCCCCCTGGGCCCTCCCAGGCCGCGGTCTGTCCGCCCGTCCGTCCGCATCCGTCTGGCTCTCCTGTTTCTGTCTGCACCCCTGTGTCTCCCTCTGTCTTTCCTCCCCGTAGCTGGGGTCGGTGTTCTGGGCTTGCTCTCACCTCCTTGGCCTCTCTGCCTCAGTTTCCCTCCCGGAGCCTCTCTTGTTGAGGTCCCTGGGAGTCTGCGTCTCTCGGTCCCCGCTGACTCCCTGGGGGTCCCGGGCCCTTTGGGATCACCCCCTGGCCTTCGTCTGTCTCTGTCTGTGAGTCTCCATTTCTCTCTGCCTCGCGCTGCCCTGCCGGTGTCTCCGCGTCTCTGATCCGTCCTTTCATGTCTCGCTCTGCCCGTCCCTTCTCTAGGCCTCCTGCTTTCTCTGAATCTCCTTCCCGCTCGCTCCGTCTCCGCCTCCCCATTGCTCCCTCGCTCTCCTCCGTCTCTCGGTCCGATTCCGCTGTCTGTCTGCTCCCCACCCTTCCCGCCGACGGTCCCTCCCTCCTTCCTCCCTGTCCCCCCTCCAGGAGCTTGAACCAACTTACTGTTCATGTCCCCACAGGGCAGGGGTTCCCCAGGGCAGGGGGCAGGGGGCTGGGGGCCGTTAACCCTTCCCTGTCCGCTGCCGTGGGAGCCCTGGGGGTCAGCTGGGCCTCGGCCTGGGGAGGGGAGGCATGTGCGTGTGAGCAGCGAGGGCCGCGGCAGTGAGGGAGTGTGTGCGCCTGGGGGGTTATATAGGGGGCCGGGGCGGGCGGGCGGGGGGCAGGCGGCAGGGGAGGGCGGCCTGACACATCCTGACTCACCCTCCCTGCCTGCCTTTTCCATTCCGACGGAGCCGGCTGCCTCGCAGGGCTCACGCCGCCGCTCTCGGAGGAGGGCACGGAAGGAAAAGTTGGAAAAGTTGAAAAGGGAAAGGGGGGGTGGTCGGAGAGGGGCTGGTGAGGTCATTGGCGTCCCCTCCCTCCACCTCCTCGGCCGGCCGCCGCCGCCGCCGCCGCCGCCGCCGCCGCCGGGGCAGACACGCGCAGCTCAAGAGCTGGGGCCTGGCTGCGGGGTGGGGGTCCGGCTGGACCAGGACAGGCAGAGAGATGGAGAGGCAGGGGGTGATGCAGACGGGGTAGAGGTGGCAACGGGACCACAAGACGCAGGCCTGGGGGGTTGGAGGTGAGACGGAGAGAGACTCCCAGGGACAGAGAGAGATGGAGAGGCCGAGACCCAGGCAAGGAGGTAGAGACACACAGAGAAATGGGGACATGGGACAGAGGTGGGGAGTCTGAGGTGCAGAGATGGAGACAGCCAAGGAGACACGCTGCAGAGGCAGAGAAACAGGAGAGCAAAGTGAGGTTTGAGGGGCACGATGAAAACAGCAGGAGATGTCTGGAGAGACCCAGAGAGACCCCCAAAAGGAAAAGGGACAGAGAAAGGCATGCCAGAAAGAGGGGAGGCAGGCGGCAGAAAAGAGATACACAAGGCAGGGTGACAGAGATGGAGAAGTCCCAAGGGGCAGAGATCCTCTGAGTGATGCTGAGATGACGAGGACTCAGCAGTGGGGACTGAGAGAGGGGGGCCTTTCTCCAAGAGACACGTTGGAACATGGTGAGAGAGGACCAGAGGCAGAGAGACAGGGACCAAGAGAAAGAGGCATCGAGACACCCAGTAGAAGTGAGACCTCGGGCACATGGCTTCACCTCTCTGTGCCTTGGTTTCTCCATCTGTGAAATAGGGATACCCCGGGCACGACCCCCTCCCAAAAGCCTGTGTGAGGATACAGTGAGTTCACGCCTGTAAAGCACACAACCAGCTCTCAGTAAATGCGAACTATTGCTATTCTCACTGTTGATTTTTATTAACATATCCAGGGAGACGGAGGAAAAGAGGGAGCCCCTGGGAGAGATGGAGATGGTGAGACCCGGAGAGAGCAGCTGGGATGGGTGGGGGGAGCTGGAGACCAGTACATGGCAGGGAGGACACCACGCGGAGAGGTGGAGAGGTGGAGATGCGGAGAGGGGTGGGAGCAGGGGTGGGAGACACAGACTCAGGGGGACGGTGGTGCCAACACAGACGCACACAGGGAGTACCAGGTACGTGGAGCAGAGCTGGCCCCGGGGATTCACGGCAGAACGAGTGAGGGACCATGACAGGAACCCAAGTCCCCAGGAGCACCCCAACCCCCAGGATAAGGGTGGCAGAGAAGGGTGGAGGGTAGTGAGAAGACAGAAGGTGACAAGGACTTCCAAAGGTCTTCCCGCAGACACCCCTCCCCCCCACCCCTGAGACCGCTGAGTGGGCAGGGGGGCTCTGAGGATGAATGCTGGCTGAAGTCCTCCCCCTCCCATCCCCCACCACTTGGGGGGGCAACTGCTCAGGTCCCCAGGGAGGTGAGGTCACAGCCCCCCCATGGTGGGACATGACCTCATCGCTTCAGGTAAGAGCTCCCTCTGCCTCTCTGTCATGGCCACCCCTGCCAGGGCCCCCCAGGGGCCCTCCCCAGCCCCTACTCATGCTGGGACCCAGGCCTCTGACCACTGGGTCTCCGCCCCTCAGGGGGCCTGTTTCCGGCTGAGTCAGCGTGGGGGGGCCCAAGGCTGCGTCAGTGAAGGGAGAACTGACGTAGCCCCCCCCCCCAAGACCGGTGGGGCCAGCCAAGGTGACTCAGGCCACCAGCCTGGGAGATGGACTGGTCTGAGGGGATGGGGGACTGAGCCTGGGGCCGGCCTGAGAGCCACAGTAGGGATCTGATGATGGCAGCCCCTTCCACCTCCGGAGGAACCGGGGCTGCCGGCCCCAACCCCATTGCTTTAACCTAGGAGTCCAAGAGCCCAGCCCCTCCTCCCTCAGACTCAGGAGTCCAGACCCCCAGCCGCCTACTTCCTCAGATCCAGGGGTCCAGCTCTCAGCCCCCTCCTCCCTCAGAGCCAAGTGGCAGGTGTCCAGGTCCGAAACCCTTGTTTCAAGAAAGGTAGAGAAAACTTGTGGCCATTCTGCAATTTGGGGAGTGCTCTGTTGGGGAAGGTCAGGGGTCTAGGCATGGGTCATCAGTCCCTGACTAGTGACAGTCCCCTCGGCCTGCTTCGGCCCTCTCACCCCGGGGATGCGGGGTCATCTTTCCTCACTGTGGCAGCAGGAGGCCGGTGGGTGCAGGACAGGAGGGTGGGGGTTACTCAGGACTCCTGGGTCTTCCCCAGGGTTGGGGACACTCAGACTACTTCTGTGGAAAGGAGAGCAAGGAGAGACAAAGACAGAGACACGAGTAAAGAGATGGAGAGGCAGGGTAGGAGACTCACAAACAATGACAGGAGATGACTGTGACAAACAGAAAGAGACAGGAGCACAGAGGCCAGAGTGAGAGACAGAGATGCAAAAAAAAAAAAAAAAAAAAATTGTGACCCATACAGACGCAGAGACAAGCTCAGGGGCTCAGAGACAAAGGCTGGGGGTGACACGGAGCTGAGACTCTGAGGGGTGATAGCCGTGAGGGGAGATGCCACTGGGATATGACGGGGGACCCCAGGGGGTCCTTGCTCATGTGCTGGCCCCTGGGTGAGGTGGAGCTGGCTGGTGTGAGGTCAGCAGGTCCGAGTCTGTGTGTGTCTGTCTGTCTGTCCCTGGGGGGTCCTGTCTGGCCCCTGGGGGGTGACGGGGCAGGCGGGCCGCAGAGGCGGCCCAAACCTGTCATTAGTGGTGAGGGCCGTGACGGCGGCCCCCCCAGCCCCAAGCCGCGGTCCAGGGCCCTGCGGCCCCGCCCCCCCACCCCCTCCTTGATCCCTGAGGAATCCCGGGAATTGGGAAGTGGGTCCAGATGATGTTGACACAGGAAACGGTCAGCAGCTGCCCGGCCTCAGCCCCACAACCCCTCTGACCCCCACCCCCGGCCCCCTGCCGAGCCCCTCGGACCTGTGTCATCTCTGACGAAGGCAACCCTGGGCCCACTCAGCACCCACCAGGATGTTTACGGGAGATGGGTAGGGCGGGAGGCAGCCTCAAAGAGCTTCTTGAGAAATGGGGTCTGGACTCCTGAACAGCTGCCCTCAGACCTAGTCCCCTTCCCCCTCCTCCCTCAGACCCCGGGGTCCAGATGCCCAGCCTCTCTTCCCTCAGACCTGGGAGTCCTGACCCCAAATGCTCTCTTCCCTCTGATCCAAGTGTCCAGACCCCCAGCCCCTCTTCCCTCAGACTCAGGATCTGGACACAAAGACACACCGCCCCAGGAGAGCTGAGTCCCCTCCTCACTGGCTGGAAAGCTGAGTGGAGGTTCAGGGGAGAGTGAGGGATCATGTTCCCACCCCAGCCCCCAAGTTGACCTCCTCCCCCACCACTGGGGTGGGCCAAACCAGAAGCTTGGGGATCCCAGTCGGACCCATTTCCCTGTTTGCAGAGGGGGAAACAGACCGAGCTAGAAGGGGCTCCCTTCCCATGAGTCCCCTCTCCACCACCTGGGGCCTCAGACCTCTCGGATCCTGGCCCTCCCCATCAGGAGGCCTGGATGCCTTTGGGACCAGGGGACTCCGGAGCAAGAGCTCTGGCCTATGGCCTGACCCCCATTTTCTCATCGCCCTCTTAGGTCTCCTGGTTGCTAGGGGGCCTCCCTAACAATGGGGCTCAGTGAGGTCTTCTGGGCCTCAGGCCCCCTGCCCCTGGTTGCTAGGGTGAAGATTCCCTGGCAACCAGGTCTCAGGAGCCTTTGGGTCACCTGGAGCTGTCTTTCAGGAATGTTTACTAAGCAGAGGGATTCCCTGGCAAGAAGGTCTCAGGGTGCCCACTCCTCGGGTCCCCTGGTTGGCTAGGAGGAGAAGTCTTAGACTCCCACCTGCTTTCTACCCAGGTTGCTGAGGAGGCTCTTCTAATGCCAGGGCCCCATCCCACCCACAAGGCCCCTTCCACCTGGTTGCTAAGGAAGCAACTCCCTAGCAACCAGGTGTGACCAGGCCAGTGTGACACCCCCCTTCTTTCTTCCCAATTGCTAAGTGGGCTCCCTAGAAATAGAACTTAGAATTTTGGGGGCCAGCCGGGCAGGCGGGTGGGGCGAGCCGGTTGCTGGGGTAATGGCCTTCAAGGTCTCTCCCCACAGAGGCCCCAGGAGTCTGGGGAGGCGACATGGTGGGGTCTGGGATCCCTGCTTTGGGCCTCTTCCTACTAATGCAGGGCTCAGTAGGTGAGGGGGCTGATGAAAGGGGTCAGAGAGCTGAGCAGAGGCCCTCCTCACCCTCCATACAGCCTCCCAACACCACTCTTTTCTTTCACAGATGGGAATGGAATCCAGGGATTCTTCTATCCATGGAGTGAGCAGTGGAGGAAACTCTGGGTCCCCTGGGGATAAGGAGCCCAGACTAGACTCTTGGGTCTAAAGGGAGGAGGGGCTGGGGTCTGGACCCCTGGTCTGAGGGAGGAGGGCCTGGGGGCCTGGCTCCTGGGTCTGAGGGAGGAGGGGCTGGGGACCCAGACCCCTGGGTCTGAGTGAGGAGGGGCTGGGGACCCAGACCCTGGGGTCTGAGGGAGGAGGGGCTGGGGGCCTGGACCCCTGGGTCTGAGGGAGGAGGGGCTGGGGGCCTGGACCCCTGGGTCTGAGGGAGGAGGGGCTGGGGGCCTGGACCCCTGGGTCTGAGGGAGGAGGGGCCGGGGGCCTGGACCCCTGGGTCTGAGGGAGGAGGGGCTGGGGACCCAGACCCCTGGGTCTGAGGGAGGAGGGGTCTGGGGGCTGGACCCCTGGGTCTGAGGGAGGAGGGCCTGGGGACCCGGATCCCTGGGTCTGAGGAAGGAGGAGCTGGGGGCCTGGACCCCTGGGTCTGAGGGGGGAGGGGCTGGGGGCCTGGAGTCCAGGGTCCCGCATGAAGTAAGCACTAGGCCGGCAGCCCCAGAGCCTGGTATGGGGTTAGGCTCTGTGAGGAAATCTGCTCCTCGTGTTGGTCCCCAGGCTGTGAGGGAGATGTCTGGGACCGGGAGAGCTGTGGGGGCCAGGTGGCAATTGAGAACCCGAATCTCTGTCTGCGTCTACGATGCTGCTACCACGATGGGGTCTGCTACCACCAGCAGCCGGATGGTGTGTGCCGGGGAGCCGGGGCCCCTGGGGGGGGCTGGTGGCAGGGACCCCTTGGTCTCACAGCTCCCTGCTTTGTGCAGAAAACATGCAGAGGAAGCACATGTGGGCACTCGGCTGGATGTGCGGAGGCCTCCTCTTCCTGATCTCCAGCATCTGCCTGTTCTGGTGAGTGGAGTCGGGGCTCGGGGGGGCTCCCCTGCCCTGGCGGGCGGGGCCAGGTGGACGGCACAGCTGAGGGTGTCCCCTCCCTGCCAGGTGGGCCAAGCGGCGGGATATGCTGCGGCTGCCGTGGTTCCTGAAGAGCAAGTGCAACCTATCCCAGACCGTCTCTCTGTTACCCAAGGACCGGACACGGAGCGAAAAGAAGATGGTGTCCATTGGCAGCATACCCACAGAGGGGGCCCTGGACGTCTCAGGGGGCACTGATGAGGAAGGCACGGAAGGGGGCGAAGAAACGGAAACAGGGGAGGAGGAAGATTAGGGGCACCCCTGGAGGGATCCCTCAATACAGATATAGCACAGAGATGCATGGTCTCTTTTCTGAGAAGCATGAAGCAGGAGACGGATAAGACCCGGAGGCAGAGAGAGAGAGAGAGAGAGAGAGAGAGAGAGATAGAGTGTATGTGTGTGTGTGTGTGTGTGTGTGTGTGTGTGTGTGTGTGTGTGTTTTGGGGGGTGCCTGGGCTGTGATCATGCAGGGTGTGAGCTGACGGGCATCTGGGGTCCAGGGGTAAGTGGGGAGGATCCGAGCTGAGGGGAACTTGGGCTGACGGGGGGAGGCCTGAGCTGATGGGGGTCCTGAGTTGAGTGTAGGTCCTGGGCTGTGATTACGGGGGTCTGGACTGAGGGGCTTGGGTGAGTTGTGGGTGGCCTGGGCTGGGACTGCAGCTGGGCTGGGGGGACATGGACCACCGTGCCCCTCAGCTGTCCTTCTGCCGCTGCCTGACAGCCTCTGCTGCCTGCCCTTGGGGTCCTGCCGCCCTTGGGCCAGCAGGCATTTGCCTTGCTTCCCACGAACGAACGCTGGACGACTATAGCTCTCAGACTCCCTAGTGGTGGCACGGAAATTTTCCTGGAACTTCATTACAGTTGAAGACTCATCGCGCTCAGTCCTCTTTCCTCCGCCCCTCCTTTTTCAGGTAACAGAGCTACTCCAACCTACCCTCCATAAGTATGTCCCCAACAAATATCTTGCACGTCTTCATCCCTCTGTCTGCATCTCTGGGGACCTCAAACTAACAGAGGAACCTGGGCTGAGGGAGGTCTGGACTCAGGGGGTGGGTCTGGGCTTGAGATCCTTGCCCCCCACTCCTGTCCCCCTCCATGAGGCGACAGCGTGGAGCTAGGCTCCTAGGTCCCCAAGGGCTTGGGCAGCCCCTCCCTCACCCCTGCCCCAGTGCCATCCCTCTCCAGACAGATATGAAGCACAGTGAGGCAGAGCCCTTTATCCAGGGGAGGATAGATGGAGGACAGGTAGGCATCCTGGCAGCCAGATGGTGATGGGGCAGCTGCACATCTCCATCGTGTCCTGACAGGTGTGGCCATGCGTTCGTCTGTAGGAGGGAGGATGGGGTTAGTGGCTGCTCAGGACCCCTGCGTGTATCCCTGCATCCCAGGACCACCACCCAGGAGAAGGAGCCCTTTCCTCCCGCTTCAGTCCCTCACAATTGACTGACGCACTTGCTCATTGGCTCCTTCATTACTCCGTGCCCTGACTTGCGGCAGCGACTGTGCCTTTAACTCACCGGAACTCAGTGGTACAAGGTGGGGAATGAGAGGCAAGGAAAGGCAGAGACGGAGAGACTTACACACAAAAAAGAGAGAGGGGGAGACAAATATGTCGAGGGAAGGATAGAGGCACAAAGATAAAAAAAAGACAGACAGACACAGGGACAAAGAGAAAGACAGGCAGAGACAGAGAAGATGAAATGGGGGGAGAAATGACATAGGATGGGTTTGGCTCTGCACATCTTCTCAACTAATTTTGGTCCCAGAGGCAGAGAGAAGTGACCAGAGCCAGGACCTACAGGACCCTCTGTTAAAATTCCAGTTCTCTGTCCCTCATGGGCTGGAATCACCTCACCCTGCCATTATGGAGTCCTGTGTTTGGACAGGCCCGTTTTCCTTCTAAGAGGGGCCTACAGGCCGGTCAGCTTGGCCAGTTTCTGGCAAGTGGTTCTAGCAGCAGAGGTCTACCCAGCTGTGTTAGACTTCTGGGCAAGGTAAAGTGTTTCCAGGGGTAATTTTAACCGCAGGTGGTTATTTCTGCATTGTATGCCAAATTCTGTGTTAGCTCAGCTCGCTTCATCTGTGCATAAACTGTTTCCTCATCTGAACCACAGAACATAGCATACGACTGGACTATTTTCAAAATTCTCACAAAAAAAGGGTATATAACTGTCCTTCTGGATGCATAGAAGGAAAGTTAATTCATCACCTATAAAGAATGTCTTAGGGCATTAGAATTTAATTCTTTTATGTAACCCCCATTTGAGAAACTGATTCAGTCACTCATCCATCCATTGTTTCACTTATCCATCCACCCACCCACCAACGCATCTATCCTCTCATCTATCTACTTACCCATCTGTCCAAACATCCATACAACCCCGCATTCACCCATCTACCAGCATCAATCCCACCATATCCATCCATCCACCCACCCATCCATCAACCAATTTATCCATCCATCTAACCCTCATCTATCCATCCATCAATCCAACTACATCCACCCATCCACCACCTATTTATCCATCAAGCAATTCATCCATTTATCCCTCTATCCACCCACCCACCCACCTATCCACCCACAACTCCATCTACCCATCCATCCATCAATCAATCTATCCATCCACTCATTCATCAACCCAATCCATCCATCCATCCATCCACCCACCCACCGGATCATCAACCTCTGACTTCCTGAGTTCACTCTCTGCTGGGGCATGCTAAGAACCAAGACACCAGGGACCCAGGCCTTACCCTCCAGGGGCTCCCTGTTGGGTGGGAGTGACAGTATCAGCACACACACATACAACACACAGTGATACAAGCAATAACAAGGGTAACTCAGACAATGTGAAGACCCAGAGAAAGGCACTGAAGTTCAGTTGGATCTGAAAAGACACCTGGTAAGTTTTCTGAGTGGAGTGCAGACAACAAGGGCACCCCCAGTGTAGGTGAAGGCATGGACAGAGGCCAGTTGGTGTGAGACAGCCTGGCCATCGTGGACTGAGGGAGGTCATTCTAACCGCAGAGAAGGCAGGAGATGTGGGGCTGAGATGTGGCAAACACACACAGAGTGAGCGGCTTGCATTTGACCAGAGGGCAACAGGGAGCCATAGCAGGTCTCTGGTGGAGGAGTGCACTCTGGAGAGTGCAACAGGTACCTCCCCTTTCGCAAGAGGTGGCACCTTTTGGGGCCTCAGTGTCCTCCCTGGGATGGGGATAGTAATAGCAGTGACCTCAGAGACTCTGCTACACTTGGAGGATTAAATGGGAAGTAGGACTCGGTGCACCTGGGGACTGGTGCACACGGACGAATAATCTCCAAGTGTTGGTGGAGCTAAAGGTGACTCTCCAGCCCTCACGCACGTCTGGGGGCAGGGTCTCATTTGTCTCTCCCCAGTCTGACCCATGCCTACTGTCTCTAGGTCTTCATCCTCTGGGTCTCTGCTAGTCTTTGCTTCTCTGCCTTCCAATCTTGACCTCTACCTGTCTCTCTCTCCCCATTGTCTCTGTCTCTGCACCTTTCCCTCTCCATTTCCATCTCTCCTTGATGTCTCTGCATCTCTCCCCTCTGTCCTTCCCTCCCTCCCTCCCTCCCTCGCACTACCTCTCCAGCTCTCCGTCCGCCTTCAATCTCTCCCGCTGTCCCTCCATCTCCCCTCCTGTCCCTCGGTCCCTCCATCTCTCCCCTCTGCCCCGCCCCGCTCCCCGCCCCTCACCTCGGGCTCACTCTTTGCTCGCACACGCCGCCCCAGGCCCGGCCTCGAGCGCGGCGAGCTGCAGGCGCACGCGGCGGGAGCCGGCGGCGGGCGGCTGGGGCGTGCGGGCGGCGGGGCGCGCTCCCCAGGCGCCGGGCGCGGCGCGCCGGCCGGCGGAGGAGGAAGCCGGCGCCGACCAGCGGCGGGAGAGCTTTCGCGCGAGGCGGGCGAGCGCCGAGGGCCGCAGGCCGTAGTCGCGCTCTAGCTCCTGGCGCGAGATCTCGATGTTGCCGGTGTACCAGAGGATCCAGCCGAGCAGGCTTAGGAAGACGAGCAGCGCGCCCGAGTAGATGAGCAGGTCGCCGAAGTCGCGGCCGCGCACCTGCAACTGCGCGAACACGCCGGTCAGCAGCGCCGCCATGCCCGCCACGTCCATCGCCACGGCCAGCAGCAGCGCCAACCGGCAGCGGCCCAGGCCGGACGCGGGCACAGGCGCGCCCGCCGGCGGGGACGGTGCGCCCGGCGGGGGCCCCTGCGAGGCGCACACCGCCGACACCGCCGCCATGGACCTGCTCCACCGCAGCGGCTGGCTCCGACGGAGAGCGTTCCGCGTTCCGGGTGCGGCCCGGTCCGGGGCGGGGTCAGGGGACTGCGCCAGGTGTGCCCGGCACCCGCCTGGTCACCTGAGCTGGGCTGGGTGCGGACGGGCCCGGCCCGAGGGCGCCCTGGCCCTCAGAAGCCGATGCTGGGGGCAGCTGGGCGCACAGATTAGTGCGGCCCAGGGCCCCTGCATCGTAAGGAGCCTGAAGCAGCGCATGGTGAAAATCCGGGGTGCTCTAATAGAGGCAGCAGGGCAAACCCCAACATTCCTGTTTGCTCAGATTTCTCCTGGGGCCTCTGGACTGTCAGGACTCATTATGGCGAAGTCCAAGGGCACAGAGATGGGCCAGACAAGGCCCCTGCCCTCAAGGAGTTTCTGGACATAAGCACAACTCAAGGTGCCCTAATGGAGGTGACATAAAGCACCGTCATTCCTTCTGTTCACTTGGAGTCTCTCCAGGCCCTGTGCTGGTGAGGCTGAGGACTCAGAGGTATATCAGGCGAGGCTCCTGCCCCTTAAAGAGGACCCTGACAACAGAAAATAAACTTCCCTAAAGTGTAATGGGTGTGACATAGGGCGGAATGGAGGGGGAGAATAGGGCCGGCGTCCGCGAGGCACAGGAAATAAGCTGGGCGAACAGGTATGCAGTCCCTAAAGAAACCAAGACCTTTCCCAGGCAAATCTCTTTTCCTCCAAACACACCTCGCCCTTAGAGGAAATGGGTGGCAGTCTGCGAGAAGGGTCCGCCCGGCTTCTCTCTAGACTCGAAATAGTGTAGGAGCTTAAGAGGACACTGGGGAGGGCGAATTGAGAGGGAGCTCCCGGGGTTAGCCGAAGGTTTCCGAACATGGCCGAATGGAGACCGAGTGTTTCCGAAGAGATTCGAAGCGGGCATGGGCCAATAAGAGGGAAGCCGGCCGCCCTTCGGAAGAGTGTTTCCGGAGAGTTCCGAAAATGTCCGACCGAGCCTGCCCGCCTTCGTCGGGAATAGCCGAGGGTCTACGAAGAACCTGGAAGGGCCTACGAAGAACCTGGAAGCACCCGAAGTCCCTGTGTGGTTTAAATAGTTCACGCACTAACAAGTTCATTCATAAAACAAATGTTTATTGAGCACCCATCCTGTGCCAAGCTCTGAGTGGCAATATTGGAGAGAAGCCGTTGAGGAAGGGGACTTGGGACTTCTGGAAAGGGACACCCTCGGAAATCCAGCCGTGGAGTTCCGAAAACACACGAAGGGCCCTCGGAACTGTACCAACTCCGCGTCGAGAACACGCCCTCGGGTCCCCAGCCGAAGAGGTCCGAAAGTTCCCGAACGGTTTGAGACTGACTGGAGGAAATAGCCGAACGAGCTGCCTCGGAGGCGGGCGGAAGGAGGCGGGGACAGGCGACGGCGCGCGCGTACCCTGAGAGGAAGCGGAAATGCGTGTTGCTATTAAAGGCGTCGCCCCGCCCCCCGCCTGCCTCTTTCCGTATCCGGTCGCCGCCACGAGAGGAGGTGAGTTGCGTCCGCGTGACCGCCTCTCGCGCCTGCCACCGGGTGTCTGTGCCCCTGTCTGCCTCTCTCACTGCGCCTCTCGCGCTCTTGGCTTCACCCCGGCCCCGCCGCCTTAGGTCGCTGTGGATTCTCATCTCTCGTCCTCCGCAGTTAGTCTCGGCCGCCCCGGTTAGCGCCTCCACCTTAGGCCGCCCAGCCCCGCCTGGCAAATTTCTAGGCGCTCTCGGCCCACGCGGTGCTCCCATTCGCCCGGTCCCCAAATGCAGCCTTCCTCTGTTGTCCGGCGTCGGCCTGCTGTGCCCCTGACGTTTTCCCGCGCCCCTTTCTCCGCAGCTGCCGCCATGTCCGCGCACCTGCAATGGATGGTCGTGCGGAACTGCTCCAGTTTCTTGATCAAGAGGAATAAGCAGACGTACAGCACCGTAAGCGGGGCCCCGACGGCTGGGTCGGAGGGAGGGACCTTTACGATTGTTGTGTCCCCTTTCTCTTCACGACCGCGTTGCGTCCTTCTTCCCAGGAACCCAATAACCTGAAGGCCCGCAACTCTTTTCGCTACAACGGGCTCATTCACCGCAAGACTGTGGGCGTGGAGCCGGCGGCGGACGGCAAAGGGGTCGTGGTGGTCATGAAGCGGAGATCCGGTGAGCATTTGCCCTGGTTGGGCCCAGGCAACAGACCCCCATCCGGGGCAGGGGGCTGTGGTTTTTTACTGTCGGGCCGCGGGAGTGGTTGTGCTATTGAATGGAGGATTCCTGGGGTCAGGACGTTTACCTGGGGGGCTGGTTCCTCTCCAAGCTAGCCCACCAGTATGTGAGCTTATCATCTAAAAAGTGGAGAAATTAAAAGCACCTGAAGTCCGCTGGTTGCTTGTCAGGGTTAAATTACAGGGTTGCACGGTTTGATGATGTTTTCAGAATAAATCCTTGAAGCAGGTGGAAGTCTGTCTCCACCGGTGGGAAAATTCAGGTAAACAGATGGGGAGCCGCCTTCTAGCTCCCACATAGGAAGTGACAGCTTGGGTCTGAAGCAGCAGTTTGGCTCCCATTCTGGCTTCAAGGACTCAGAATGGGGCGCTCAGCATCCCACTTCCCTGTGTCTCAGGCCCAGACAGGCTCTTTTAGACTCTTAGAGGAGGTCAAGGGGAGGCAGGGGTGTGTCTTGGTAATAGCTGAGTCATGGTATCACACCCGCAACACTTTTTGTTTGTAGATGGGCAGTGGGTTTTAACAGATAAGAATGAGCTTTTTCCCGGATCCCTGATGAGGACCGGTTTCTCTTTGGGTTCTGAGCCCTGTGTCCTGTTCACTGACAGCAGCAGCCACATCTGCTGCCTTCTGTTCTCAGGGGGAAGGCGGTTAACCTCCCTTCCCAGAAGCACAGACCCGGGAGCAACCAGTTATTTATGCTTTTGGGCTTCTCAGGTTCCCACACTCCTGAGAACCCTGTTCTGGTGCGCTGGGTCCCAAAAACTTTGCTTTCCCTTCTTGGATTGTTGGGTGGCTTTTCCTCGGCTGTCAGGAATCTGGTTGACCTGAGGAGGTAACATGGGCTCTCCTCTGGGGTCAGAAGGCTAACATCAAATCCCCAGTATGGTACAGGGACCTTGGCATCGGGGGGGAAACCCAGGAGCACAGGATCCTAGCCGGGACCCCATCAGCTCTTTGGCACAATAAAGGGGGTGTTTTCCTTTTTATCCTGGGCAGGGGAGTCCAACTCTACCTGTGCACAGGTGAGGGGCAGGTGTTTTCCCCAGGACTCTTCTTACCCTGGTCCTCCCGTGGCTCCACATCACCCCAGCCTCACAGCTTGGCGTTTTAGACACTTGTTGCTGAGCCGGTAGCTAGGGCCCAGGAAGGTGCGGAAGGGAGAGGAGCCAGAGCTGCTTTCTGGGGAGCGCTCGCCACCTGGTCAGCATGGTGCCAAGTGCCCACCTCACCCAGGCTCTCCTTGGAGTCACACAACTGTGCATGGGACCTTGGGCAAGGGAGTCCTGGTCCTTTTGCGTCTGCTTCCACTTCTGTCCAGTGAGATGAACAGTGTTGTGTCTCGGGCAGGCTGGGGAGGAGACGCCTATACAGGTGCAGGGCCTCGCCTGTGGTTGTCCTTGCCATTGTCCTGTAAGTTGATGCCTGGAGATGGGGCTGCCTCCCAGGCTCACACAGTCTGGGCACTCAGGTTCTCTGGGTGGGATTGTGCCCTCACCCTGGGAGTGGGCACCAAAGGTCCAGACCGTCTGACCCCTGGGGCTCCTCATCTCCCCACCCCACCAGGCCAGCGAAAGCCGGCCACTTCTTACGTGCGGACCACCATCAACAAGAATGCCCGGGCCACCCTCAGCAGCATCCGGCACATGATCCGAAAGAACAAGTACCGCCCGGATTTGCGTATGGTGAGTGGGGGCTGGAGAGCTGATGCCAGGTGGTGGAGGCAACTACACAGTGGGGACCCAGGGAGCCTGGCCAGTGCTGTGAAGGACGGCCCTCTGGTGACTGGAGCTGGACCTGCGCTCTGGGAAAGAGGGACCGTTGCCCATCTGGGAGGCATGTGGGGGTGGGGGGCACAGCTGGTGGGGTGGGTGACCTGAGGCCGCCTCGCCTCCCAGGCTGCCATCCGCAGAGCCAGCGCCATCCTGCGCAGCCAGAAGCCTGTGATGGTGAAGAGGAAGCGGACCCGCCCCACCAAGAGCTCCTGAGCAATCTGTCCCCTTCCCCAATGCAATAAAGCTGTCAGCTGACTTGCCGCAACCTCCTTGCCCTCCAGGCCATGTCCCCAGGGGTTCCCCTACCAGCCCGCAGCACGCAGTTGTCCCAGTGTCTTGAGTCTGGAGGGACCAGGTCCAGGTGGGGGAGCTGAGCCCCAGCTTTTGTGTGTGTCCTTGGCCCATCGTTTCTGCCCATCACGGAGGGCTGGCGTTGGTGTGAATTTTTACATTTGACGCTCAGAGGTGATTGTCCAGTACCGCAAAAAAAGGAACTGCAGGTTAAGTAAAATCTAGAATCGGCATGATCTCATCCTCCGCTGATGCATGACAAAGCCTCAGGAGAGACATTAGGTGGAAATTTTTGATTTTTTAACATTTAGTCTAAGGTTCCCAAGGGGTGGGCATCTAGACCAAGGGTCAGCACACCTTCTGTATAGTTCTGTGGCCTGTGTCACAGCAGTGTTGGCAGTGTGGCCTTTGAAGGAGGAAGCATTTACAGTCTGGGTCTTTGCTGTCTGGGACCCCAGCCTCTTCCAGCCTGAGGCAGGCTGGCCCTCCCCTCCCACTGTGGGTCCTGGGGCAGCTCAGCCTCTCCAGGGGGCTCTGCAGGTGTGAAGTGAGCATCCTAGGACTTGGGGGTGGACAGGGCCCTCAGTATGCCTTGGCCTTTGGTCTGGGCCCAGAACTGTACTCAGGGACACCAGTGCAGCTCCTGAGTCCAGAAGCCTGTGGGACTCTGTCCACACCTGGGGGGGGGGACATAAGCTGCACCCGCCCCCCAGGAGGAAGGTGGCAGCCTCAGGCTTCCTGCCAGCAGGCATGTCCTTAAACAGCTGTTTTTCGGCGAGGAGCCCGCCTGGCCAAGTGTTTCTGCCTCCTGCTGCACTGGGGGTGAGCCCAGCGTCCCTGCAGCACCGTCCCTCACCTGTTTCCTGCTCTTAGCAGGTGACTGCCCTCAGCTGCTCCTGACTGCCCCAGCGCAGCCTTCTCTCCAGCCCTCCCCCAGGCTGCACAGCTCTGTCTCCTCAGAGGTCTTTTCTGACCACTGGGTCTAACGTCGGTTCTCCTAGTTGCTTCCTTGTGTTTATTACAACCGAGACGTGGTCCTTGTGGGCACTGCCACTGGGCACCTGCCTGGGTCCTTCTGCCAGCTCAGCTGCTAGCTGTGTGGCCTTGGGCAAGTAACTGGAGCTCTCTGCCTCTGGTCAGAATTCAGTGGGCTAAAGCAGCGGTCCCAAACCTCTTTGGCACCAGGGACTGGTTTTGTGGAAATCCATTTTTCCAGGGACTGGGGGAGGGGAACATGGTTTGGGCAGTAACGCGAGCCATGGGGAGCAGCAGATGAAGCTTTGCTTTCTGCCTCTCATCTGCTGTGCGGTCCAGTCCTAACAGGCTGCAGACCAGTATTAGTCCACAGCCCGGGGTTTGAGGACCCCTGGGTTAAAGAAGGCAGGTAAGTGTGGTAATTAGCTGTTGGTGTAGCGGTTTAAGCCTATCACAAGCTGGATGGCGTCTCTATTCAGATGGGCGTGTGGCGTGCGTGTGTACACATATACGTACATACATGTACACTTGAGGAGTGGCTGTTTGCTCTGACTACCCCAGATGTGCCATGAAGCAGGTGTCATCCCCGCCTTACAGATGTAGAAACCGAGGCTCAGACGGGTAAAGGTCACCCACATCATTGCTCCTGGTGTGTTTCCTATGCACCTATTATGTGCCAGCCACTATGCCATGGGCCAAGGATTCAGGTCTCTGCCATCCTGAGGACCCTGTGCAGAGATGACAACCCTGCCCCCACTTCACAGCTCTGTGCTGGGGTCCAGGAGCTCCACACACCTGGTCAGTTCCTGACCCCCTTCCCACCCTGCTGCCTGCTCCAGCCTTCCTCTGTGGCCGTGAACGTGATCGCTTCCTGCCAAACCCTCTTCCTCCCCTGGACCATCCACCCTCACCCCACTGGGGTCTGTCCTCAACCCAGGTGGAGTGGTATCCTTAGTTCCAGGTGGAACTTAGGCGACTTAATACCTGCTCAAAACCCTCCCACGGTTCCCATCCCACTCCGAGTGAAAGGCAGCCCCCTGGCCTTGGCTAGTCGGGCCCATCTTCACTCAGATGCCCAGCGCCTTGCTGTCCACCCGGAGAGCGCGGTTCTGCCTGGGACCATCTGCACTAGCTGTTACTCTGTCTGGAAGGTGCTTCCCCACAGGGAGCCAGGGCCTCTTAACTCGCACATGTTGCCGGGCAGTGAGGTCTCTCCTGACCACTTTTCTTCCCCTTTGGCCACTATCCGGGTTCTTAGTTCCCTGACCAGGGATCGAACCCGTGCTCCCTGCAGTGGAAGCACGAAGTCTTAAACTTCGGACTGCCAGGGAAGTCCCTCTTTTGGCCACTCTTAAAAATCAAGACCCACCCCCACACCGGCTTCATTTTTCTCCACAGCACTTAAGTCCATCTAGCGGGAGTGTCCTGTGAGGCAGTACTTAGCCTGGCACCCCAGCATACCACATGCACACAGCGCTGAGCATCTGCTCACCCATGTGGCGGCCGGTCGTCAGATGGTGTCCCTCTCCTTGTCTGCCCCAGAGCCCTGCTCCTCTAGGCCCTTAGCCCACGTGGAGTCCGGCTGGTCACCTGAACCCCCAAGATAACTACCTCCCTCTGTGGCCTCAGTTTCCTCCTCATAACACAGCCTCGCTCAGTCTCTGGACCTCTAGCCCTGTGGGTGGCCAGGCCATCAAGGGTGGCTGGGCTGGGCATGCCACGCCAGGGGTCTGGATGGCACTTCGGTGAGGGGGAACCAGGAGAGGGCTGGTGGGAGGGAGCAGGTCTCAGTCGTGAGGCTCTGCTGCTGGAGCCCCAGTGCTGCAGGCACTCCAGGCCTCAGCTGCCCATCTCCCTCCTGGGGAAGGAGAGAGCTTGGCGGCAGGTGTGGTTCTTATGGGGGGCCATCTATGCAAACTTTGTTTTCTCGCAAGTGATGTATGTTGGCGTGGAAATTGGAAAAGCAAATAAAGAATACAAGGTTTAAAAAATCATAAATACCCAGACACATCAGTAAAAACGCTGAATCTGGAAAGCATGAGAAGAGCACCTCACGTGCAAGGGAGCTGCAGTAAGACTAACTGCTGGCTTCTCGGCAGGAACAGTGGGGCCAGGAGGCAGTGAGATTACAGGCAAGTGCCCAGAGAGATGCCCGCACCCTTCCCGTCCCCCCACCACCCACAGCATCCTCCTCCAGTTCCACATGTGCCAGCTCCTGCGCTTGCGTGAGTCACTAGTCTCTCTGCGCCTCAGTTTCCCTACAGATGAAACAATAAGGTGGTTTCAGGCGTCTGATTCCTCAGGGCTCCGCAATGCAGAAATCTTGGTTTAGTTTGCTGCTGTTGTCTCCAGTACTAATCCGGGGAATGTCTGCAGAGTGTAGGGCGCACCTTTGGCAGCTACCCCGCGCAAGGTCACTCAGAGCAGTGGAAACTCGGGGCTGAGACATGCTCTGTTCGTGGGAAGGGATGGCCTTGATTATAGTTCCATCTTCACGGATACATCAGGGCTCCATCACTCCTCAACCTCTGTGCCTGTGACACGTGCATATGAATAGACCTTACTTCCTAAGTCCTTGTGGTTAAATGTGCAGAAAGCTTGTAACATGGCCGGCCAGGACAAGCCCACAAATCTTCCTTGCATGAACGAACAGTTTATTATAAATTATCTTGAGCAGATGGACTCAAAACAATTACAAATGTGTTCCCATGTCTATAACTATTTGTACACAAAACAATGCTCGTGTTTTTCCGACCACTTTGAGGACAAATCCACACACGCTAGTGCCCGTGGCTCCCAGTCTACATGAGTTCTGTGAATACACCGCTGTGTCCTCTGCTGCATTCCCTCCAGGCTGTTTCTTCCCAGTCCAGGAATTTAAAAAATCTCTTTGTTTCTCTTGTAGTCATTTGCTGTAATAAAATCTGTTCTTTAAAGTCTTTAATTATGAAAATGACATGAGCACGTGGTTTGGAGACAAGCAAGGAGCCCAGGATCCCAGCCCCGGATCCGACGATGCCGCCTGGCATGTGGGATCTTAGTTCCCTGCCCAGATATTGAACGCGTGGCCCCTGCGGTGGAAGTGCAGAGTCCTCACCACTGGGCCGCCAGGGAAGTCCCTTGTGTTTCATCTTGAAAACTGTTCACAATCATCCACCTGTGGGCCTTGAGCACCCCAGGCCTGCTGAGTTCACGCTGACTGTATGTTACCCCCGTGGCCCTTGGCCAGGTTCTCACAGCAAAACCAGCACATTTGTTTCAGTACCTTCGCTTAGTGTAGCATTTATGGAGGAGATGCACCCAAGGGTGGGGGAGGGGGGACACTATTGTCTTCACGATTTCTGTGTAACCCCAAAACTTGTAAAAAAAAGTCTTTTAAAGATAGATTAAGATAGTGTTCACCTCTCAGGTTGAGAAACACCCAAAAGTTGGGTAAAAATCAAAGTGCGCTTAAGGCCATTGTGGGGGTGATGGGCACACTTACGTCACTGACAGCGTCAATTGGTACGAACCCACGGGGAACAGTTTGGCCATGTCTGTACAGAATTACAAATGAATGTGCCCTCTGGCACAGGGATGTCACTTGAAAAGGTTGACTCTGTTCCTTGTGTGCCATGGGATCCATGCACAAAGGTCATTCCTTCCAGCTCAGTGTGACATACATTATGGCACAGCTGAGGGCAGGGAATGGCTGTGAGTGCTGCAGGACAGATGGCCAAGATGTGCTAAGTCAAAAAACTCAGGTGCGACGTGCTGTGTTATACACATGAAACGCTGGACGTAAAAGAATATATGTTTATGGTTTATGGGAATTCCCTGCCGGTCCAGCGGTTAGGACTCCACGCTTTCACTGCCGAGGGAGCGGGTTCAATCACTGGTCGTGGAACTAAGATCCCACAGGCAGCATGGTGTGGCCAAAAAATAAAAATAAAATAAAAAGAACATATGCTTAAATTTGCTTACGTTTGCATAGAATTTCCCCAGAAAAATACACAGGAACCTGCTGACACTGGTTGTCCCTGATTAAGGGAATTGGGTGTGGGGAGATGGGAATGAGAGGGAGCCGTTTCACTGAAGAAGCTCTTGTTACCTTTAAAATTAAAACAAGTCAAGTCTTTGCTTGCTTTTTTTTTCCTTAAGTCTGTTTTTTGAATGGGTAACGTGCACATGGTATTCCAAGCTCTCCTTTCTTGGGACAGTATTTGCAGGTGCTAATGTAACCTTCTGGAGGCATTCGATGAATATGCAAGCAAATACACATCCTATTATTTATTTTTGGCTGCGTTGGGGCTTCGTTGCGGTGCACAGGCTTCTCATTGTGGTGGCTTCTCTTGTGGAGCACAGGCTGTAGGCGGGAGGGCTTCCGTAGTTGTGGCATGTGGGCTCAGTAGTTGTGGCTTGCAGGCTCTAGAGCACAGGCTCAGTAGTTGTGGTGCACGGGCTTAGTTGCTACGCGGCATGTGGGACCTTCCCGGACCAGGGCTCGAACACGTGTCCTCTGCATTGGCAGGCAGATTCTTAACCACTGCGCCACCAGGGAAGTCCCACATCCTATTTAAAACAAAATTAAAACAAACAAAAAGGAACAGAAATGGTAGCGTATCTGGTACAGCATTTGCGTTTTGCTCTTTCTCACATATTTTGGAGATTGGTCCATATCTCAACGAGCTTCTTCATGTTGTTAAAATTCTGAAATGTAGCAGACAAAGAGAAAAGCACACAGAACACATTTATACACTTCCCTCGTGGGCTTCCTACTGGCTAGAGGTAACCAGTATCCTGAGCTTTAGGGAAACAATCTGCTTGCTTTTACAGCTTTACCGCCAAGGTATGTGTGTTTAGCAGCACAGCTTGGTTTTGACGGCTTTGGAATTGTGTGCGAAGGCATTCAGACTGTGGGTCTCCTGTGACTTGCTTGTTAGGCTGCTGTCGTTTTCCACGCTGCTGGAAGTAGTGATGGTCCACTCACTACTTTTGTGTTGTATAGTATTGCTCCTTGAATATACAAGCATGTTTATACTGCTTGCAATTAGGACAAATGTGGTTTTGCAGCCTATGGTACATGTGCAAGAAGGCTGAGTAATGAGATACTACTGCGTCCCCACGTGACTTTTACCATTTCACGCTCCTGCCAGGGTCGCCCTGTGGACCAGGAGAGTATCCGTGGCTCTGCACGTGGCGTTGTCAGATCTTATCATTGTGGCAAGTTTCACGGGAGCATAGTGGTCTCAACTTGGGTTTACACTGCACTTTCCCCATCACTAGTGATGACGGGAATCTTTGCATGTGCTTGGTAGTCGTTGGGATTTCCCCTTTTGTGAAGCATTCGTGCAAATGCTTTTGCCAACTTTTGTGTTGTTTCTTACTGATTTGTAGGAGCTCTTTATACATGTTTGGATTTGTCCATTTCGATTGCATACAACCCCACTGACTTGTCCCACTGACTTGTCTTTCATTCTCCTTTAGATAAACAGAAGTCCTTGATTTAAAAAGTTAAATCAACTTCTCTTAGATATACTTTACACAAAGTAAAATACACCTATTTTAAGTATATACTTTATAAGTTTTGACATAATTATGCACCCATGTGACCCCCACCATAATTGGGATCTGGAATGTACTCATCACACCCAGTCTTCCCACACCCCTGTACACTTTATCCTACTTATCTCAGACAGCCAGTGATCTGCTTTTGGCCCTTAGTGACTAACTTTGCCTGTTCTAGAATTTCATAGAAATGGAATCAAGTATTTTGTACTCTTCCGTATATGGCTTCACTCAGCATGTTATTTTGTGTATCAGTGTTTAGCTAAGTAGTATTCCACTGTGTGAATTCACAATTCCTTTACTCATTCATCCATTGGTGAACATGTGGGTTATATTTCCAGGCTTTGCTGATTACAAAGGAAGCAACTGTGAAAACTGGCATACCAGGCTTTCCTTTCTTTGTATTTTATGATCTTTTTTTTTTTTTTTTTTTTTGCGGTATGCGGGCCTCTCACTGTTGTGGCCTCTCCCGTTGCGGAGCACAGGCTCCAGACGCGCAGGCTGAGTGGCCATGGCTCATGGGCCCAGCTGCTCCGCGGCATGTGGGATCTTCCCGGACCGGGGCACGAACCTGTGTCCCCTGCATTGGCAGGCAGACTCTCAACCACTGCGCCACCAGGGAAGCCCGTGATCATTTTTGACACTGTGTCCTAAGGCCCGGCACAGAGCCTGAAAGAGGGCGACAAAATCTTTGGCCTCCCCATCTGTGCCTTCGCTGGTTTCTGCCAAGGCTGACCACTCCCTACTCTCCCACCAGCCGAGAACCCCGACACTTGTCCGGGTCTGCGGCCCTTACCTGACCCTCCATAACAGTCCAAGAGGTACAACGACCAGCAGGTCTGCCCTCCTGCAGATGAAGGAACAGGGCAGGGAGAAGGGCCATGCCGCAGGGGTGCATGCAGGAAGCTGACGTGCGCTGCCGGGTCTCCTGCCCCCTCCCCTGGAGTGAGGGCAGAACCTGTGACCACGCTGGGACATGTTCCTGCAGTCAAGTTATCACCCGGGGCTCATCAGCTTCATCTAATCAACTGGGTCCCACAAAAGGGGGCTGTGGGGTGAGAACCCTGGCAGCTTCTAGGAGCTGGGGATAGCCCCAGGCCCTATGACCCCAAGAAACTGAATCCCGCCAGCTTTGAGTTTGAAGAGGACCCGAGAAAGGAACGTGCCCAGTGGATCCTCAACTTCACTTCTGAAACCCGAGCAGCAACCAGCCCATCACACCAACTTCCAACCAACACAAATTGTAAGACAGGTGTCTCCTTAGGCCTGGGATTTTTGATATATGATACAGAAATCCACAGGAACATGTTCTGTTGGCTAGAGCGGGATCAAGTGCCCCAGCGCACGGCAGACAGACGGGGCTTCCACACCCACTGCCCGGCCACTATGCCCATTTCAGGAGAACAAGGGCGGGAGAGATCAGCAGCAGGCCCGTGCCTGGCACTGCACCCCTCAGACAGAGGGCGCCTCTGACTCCAACAGGAGGCCCGCTGGGCTGAGAGACCTGTGCTCAGCCCACGTGAAGACTCGGGCTGGGGTGCCCACTGCTCAAAGCCAGGGTGGTGGAGGCAACAACAGCTGCTTTTCCGACTTTATTTAGAAAAACAAATCCAGGTCCGAGTGCCCCCGTGCCCTCCCCCACCCCAGCCATAACTTAAATAACTTAGAGACAGAGTTGGGGGCGGGTGGGAGAGGGAGGGAGGAGAGCCCACTACAGCCGCCGCAGCGCCCGCTTCTTGTCCGTCTTCTTCTTGGCTGCCAGCTTCTTATCACGCTCACCCGCGTGCTTCTTGGCCATGGGCCCCTCGACCCCTCCTGGGCCCCCAGGGGCCATGGGGTCAGCGGTGGAGGCCACAGCCCCGCTGGCCAGGGACCGGCTGGCCTCGGCCCTGCCGCTGCTGGGCCCACCTGCGCCCCCGTGGATCTCTGTGAGCAGGCGTGCGCGGGCGGCGTACTCCTCGTAGTTCTCCAAGAGCAGGCGGCCCGCCTCCTCGTTGAGGGCAGACTCGGGGTTAGGGTGGATCAGCAGGCACTTGATGGTCTGTGGGGAGAGCGCTAGGGTCAGGGGGGACCGGCCCCCCAAGCCTCACACATCCGGCCTTGTGGCCTCCACTCCCAACACCGCTCCCCCAGATGGCACATGCATGCAGGCACCGTGATCAGTGACTCGCCCCAGGTCATTCAGGAAGTGAGCGGGGACTTCCCTGGTGGCACAGTCATTAAGAATCCACCTGCCAATGCAGGGGACATGGGTTCGAGCCCTGGTCCGGGAAGATCCCATGTGCCGCAGAGCAACTAAGCCCATGCACCACAACTACTGAGCCTGTGCTGTAGAGCCCGTGCTCTGCAACAAGAGAAGCCACTGTAATGAGAAGCCTGCGCACCACAACGAAAAGCCCGTGCACAGCAACGAAGACGCAATGCAGCCAAAAAAAAAAAAAAAAGGAAGCGAGGGGGACAACTTAGGAACTAGACAACTAGCTCTACATTACACTACAGGAACATGCTTAAAGCTACGGCTATCGCTGGCTTTAACAGGAATCTCAAGGGCAGAGGCACAAATCCTGGCTGGGCAAGCTGTTAATACCCAAGAGAAAGGCACCAGGGCATAAAGAGAGACTGATGCCTGAGGACAGTCGAGAGTGGTCCAGGAAGGAAGTGAGTCTTCAATATTCCTTAATCTGCCCATTTTAACTGCAGAGTAAATCAAGGCCGAAAGGTGTGACCAGCCAGCCCCCAATAGACCGTTCTAAGAGTTTACCCAGACAGCTGTGGCCCCTAAACCGTGTTTGTTTTACCTCCACTTTGATTCTAAAAGGGAACGCAGAGCACCCCAGGAACTTACAACTTGTCTGGCCTTGAGCAGGTGAAATGCTCGCACGTGTAAATAGGGGCAGTAACAAGTACTCCCCAAAGCACCTGGCCCAACACACATCACTGATAATCATGAGGGACCAGCATCACACCCTAATTCTGACAACTGCACCCCACAACCAGAGGCCTGACTGCCCGCCTTTCCCACAGCTGCCCTCCCATGGCTGAGCCTGGCCTGGGCCCCGCACTGCAGGCCCTAGGGATTGTTGGGGACACTTGGGAGTTATTCTGTGAGCTCATCTCTGGTGTTGCTGGCAGCCACCACTGACACTCCAGGGAGAGGAGGGAAAGGTTTGGGGTCTGTTTACCTTGGTGCTCAATCCTCCCCGGGGCCCTGCAGGAAACCCCTTCCCCATCCTCCCTACCAGCTGCCCCAGGGGCTCATTAGAAATTCAGTGTTTGTTTTTTTAAATTTCACCTTGTGAGAGGGGTGGAGAGGCATCAGGTGACCTACATGCTTTAAGTGGCCTATGGGGACCCCGGAGCACCAGCGTGGCTGAGGTGGGCCTGGATGGTTCTCTGCGGGGTGGTCCCTGCTGCACGATGTGCAGCAGCTTCCCTGTCTCCACCCAGCAGGTGCTGGTAGCACCCCCAGCTGTGACAATTAAAAATGTCCCCAATGGAACAAAGCCACCCCTGGTTGAGGAACGATGGAATGACAATGGTGATGGTTGTACAAGCTGTGACTATTGAAACACCAATGACTGTACGCTGTAGGAAACTGGAAAGTCTATCTTCGCCCTAACCAGACGCTTGACTTGTACCTGTCAGAACACCGTCCTGCTACACAAACCATCACTTGTTCCACAGCAAAAGTAGCTGGGCACTGCCAACCCTTCCAGAAAAGCTGGAAATCTGGATTCTTATGTAGAAGCCCCAACCAGTTCAGTGTTGACTTTAGAAGAGAAACAAGGCTCCGTGGCTTGGGCATCACTGGGGTGCGTCCAGGAGGGAGGCCCAGGCCCAGGCAGAACTCACCAGCAGCACGTGCCGGATGCCCAGCTCAGCTGTCCAGTCCCTCTTGAGCACGTTGACACAGATCTCACCATTGGCGCCCACATTTGGGTGGAAGATCTTGGTCAGGAAGTAGCCCTTGGGTGGGGAGGCAGGAAAGTCCTTCCCCAGCAGGAGTTTCATGCGGAAGAGGCCTCCGGCGTATGGGGTCCCCTCTGGAATGCAGGGAGGGGGACAGTGTCAGGAGACGCAGGCCTTCCAGGCACCCCCAAAACCAGTCTCCTCGGTCTGGCTGCGAGGCAAGTGCCCCACCGCCTCCTCCACCAGACGGGGGGTTCTCAAGAGGAAGACAGGCCCAGGTTCCCAGGGGGCCACAGGCACCACCCCCAGCTCAGAGTAAACCCCTTGACTGGTAGTCCCCACCCACGGATCCCTCTTCACTCCCAAGTGAAGGCACAGCACACCCTTCCCAAGAGGCACAGACACACGTGCCCACTCAGCTCCTCGGAAAAACATCTATTTGGAAGCCTCTCAGGCAAATGTCAGGACAGTTCTGTCCACTCCGTGGTCTTCCCTGCCGCAGCAAACACTGGGAGCTGTTCCAGACCCATGGCTGTTCCTCATGCCCCAGCCCCCATGTCCCACCCATCATAGCCTGGGCAGCTGACCTCCAGGTCCACTCCTGAATCTGAGCCCACCTCCAAGTCCAGCAGAACCACTTCTCTCACCTGATGGATGCCCATGGTCAGCGGCTTCCTGACCGGCCTCCAGATTCTATCCCCACCCTCACTGAAGTCAAAGTGAAGTCTGAAGCGACCCACTGGCCCGGCTTTAAACCTTACAAAGGCTTCCTTTCCAAACTCCTTTAAGAGAGGCCTACAAGCCCTAAAAGATCTGTTCCCTATAAGCTTCACAAGTCTTTTTTCTTCTTTTCCTCAGGAAGTCTTCCCTGACCCCCTCCCCACAAGTTCAACTCCAGACTAGATCCTTCATCACACTCTTCACTTATAAAAATTAAACTAATAACTTAAATGTAGTGCACGTGAAACAACCTGCTAAGCCACTCTGCAAGATGGCGGTCCCCTGTAGTTATTTGGTTATTACTGTTATCTCCCTGAAAGCCTGCATTTGGCTTGTTCTCTGCTTGGTCCCCAGAGAACCTAACACTGGCGGCATGAAGGAGTTTGAGATGATCCAGCCTCCCCTCCAGGCCTTTGCTGACATTTCTCCCCACCTGGCATCCTCTTCCCAATCCCACTTAATTCCTACCCATACTTCAGGATGGAAGAAACACCCAAACCCAGGTAAGGCCCCATTATATGCTCTCCTGGCCCCCAGAATTTTTCTCACAACACTTACGGGGAAAGTATATACAATTACTTGTCATTTCTAGTGTCCTGCCCTGCATACTGTGAGCACCATGTGTAACAGGTGTGCCTGTCATGTCTCAGGGTCTGGCAGTCCACCTTACAGTGGGAGCCTCCTATCCTTGCTCTAAGATTGACGGAGATCTAGGAAGTGCACCCCTCCCTCTCATTCCCACACTCACCAGGGCCCTCGATGGTGACCTGCAGGTCAGTGAGGTCCTCCTCATTGGGAAAGACCTTGATACCATCAGGTGGGTCAGTTGTCAGTGTCGTCACCTCCTTGTACACCAGGCGGATGATATGGGGGGGCAGGTTCTCCACGTTGGAGTTCTAGGTGTGGAGACAAGGGGGTGAGCCACGGGCAGAGCCAGGGCCTGGTGCCTCCTGCAGGATCTAGGATGCAGTGGCACCCTAGTCTCTTACTCCTGCAGTCCCAGGTTGTCAATCACCCCGAGCTCCCAGAACCCCCAACCCAGGATGCTTCAGGCGACCGCCCCAAGCTGATCTCCCACTAGAAATAGGGCGGACTGCCGAGGGCTTGCGGATGACTCCACCTTCCCCAGAAGACCCCAAAGCCCGCTCGTAGCTCCGCAAGGTTCCCGAATGATTCCGGGCAGGCCCGAGGCCTATGTCGGTCCCCCTTCCCCACCTAATCTTGGTTAAGACCACCCTAGAAACCCCAACTCGAGCTTGGAGACGGCGGCGGAGCGTCGTTGTCCCCGAAACACCCACGGGCGGGCCAAAAAGCCCGGAGCTCGGCTGGGCCCTCCCCTCCCGCCCCGCCCCGCCCCGCCTACAGGAAGGCCCCTGGGCCCATCTCAGGCCCGGGATACCCAGGTGGGCCCTCCAATCCCCCAAGCCGCCCGCGAGAGGCTCCTGAGATCCCGCCTCCTCCTCTAGGGGGGGCCCAACCACCCCTCCCGGGCCTGGACGCCTAGCTCACCATGACTGCTGCCGGCCGGGGGCGGGTCCCCCCGGCCCCCTTCCTGCGCTCTCCGGCCGCCGGCCGGGGCGGGGGGCCCAACTGCTGCCGCTGCGGCCCTAGCGAGGCCCCGGCGGCCCCGCTCTGCTCCCCGCTGCCTCCGACGCCCGCCGCGAAGCGCACCACACCTCCACCCGCCCCCAGTGCCCGGCCGCGCTAAGCCTGTCGCGCGCGCACCGCCGCCCTTTTATATCCGCCCACAGGCCGCGCCCCCTCGCGGGCCCCTCTCGCCGTGCCTCGACCCGTGACGTCAGCGCGCACGGCCCTCGGCGTTCGACGAGCTCGCTCACTTCCAGCAAGCTGCAGGCCGAAGTTGGGGAGGGGGCGCTCGGCGGGCCGGCCAATGGGGGTACGCGGTGGTCGGGGAGGGATCCGGGAGGATGGAGTGGCGGAGAAGGGGAAGTAGAGTGAGAGAGGACGTGAAGGGCGACGCGACCGCTGATTGGCCCGTTTGAATGAGACGCTGGCGCACGCGCGCGCCCTGACGCCCAGGAGATCACTCACGCGACTAACGGTCGGCCGTGGAGCCTGGGCAGGGCGAAGGGAGGTGGGACTCTGGCGGTTTAAAAGGACGATAGAAGGCGCGCCGGCCAGTAGGGACGCGCAGTCGTGGAGTGGCGTCACGAGACGCGCGCGGGCCAATCCTTGACGGAGAAGGCAGTACGGGGGTTGGGGGGGGCGAGGGAAATGGAGAGCGACCAATGGGAGCCTTGCCTAGCGCGGACCCAGGCGCTCGCAGCCAGTGAAGTTCGTTGATTTTTGTGTATGCAAATGAGTGTGCGCGGATGCCCGCGCCCCTTCCTCAGCCGGGAGTGGGGGTGGGCGCTGGGAATCGTTGTACGTTTTTTTCCGAGGCGCCATTTTGTGCTGAGAATGACCTGTGACCTGCGTGGTGTGTCAACCCGGCGCTGAAGGCTTAGACGCCTGGCCGTCCAGTGTGTGACCTATGGCCCCAGCCAGGCCTCAGTCTCCTCCTGTGAGGACTGTGCCCGAGAAAGAAGGAAGAGCCCCCAGGCCTTGTTGAGGGCCTGGCCCTGACTGTGACTGACAGCGGCTTCCCGCCAGCCAGGCCTCGCCGGGACTCCCTTTCCCAGTCTGGGGAACCGGCGCAGAGCGCCCCGGGCGGCCCAGTGTCGGCGCCCTGAGAGCGGGAGGCCCGGGAGCTGACCCGCCTCCTCGGCTTCTGTGCGGTGCGGCCGCGGCGCCGCCGTCAGGCCCTCTCTGCCCTGGTCCCGAAAAGACTCCTCAGGGGGCCCCAGCCTCTGGAACAGGGGCCGGGAACGTGCAGAGACGCCCACCGCCGTAGCCATGACTAGTTTGTGGCAGATTGGCCGCACGCGGGCATCCCACGCGCCTCGCCTTGGGTCTTATCCCACCGGGTGCAGAGGAGTCCGGCCCAGTTAACACCCAAGAACCCTGAAGGAAGAGGGGGGTCAAGTGACTTGCCCAGCGCCCCCCCCCCTTGGGACATGGCGGAGGTGGTGGTCAGACTGAGCTGTATCTCAGAAGTCCACTCCACAGACGTAACTGATGATGGTCACGGGAGTGGTGGTGGTCGATCCGGTGCTCGCTGGGCAGGGCAGGGCGCTGTTCTAGTTTCTTTGCATGCTTCATCTCATTGAATCCTTGCCACAGCCCTGTTGGGTGGATGTTATGATTCCCCTCTGGACACCCTCAGTCGTTCAGTACGCTTTTATTTTTGAGCACCTATCATGGAGGTGAGGAAGCTGCTCTGAGAGGTGACTTTTTTTTTTCCAGCCATGCTGCACAGGTTGTGGGATCTTAGTTCCCCGACCAGGGACTGACCTCAGTTCCTTGGCAGTGAGAGCGAGTATCCTGTGGTAGGCAGGATACTCTGGGGATATGGCTGAGCATAAAAGGGACAAAATCCCTGCGCACTCAGGGAGCTGACGTCTTCGTGGGGAAGCCAGACAGTAAACAAGTAAGTATATCCTATCATGTCAGCGAGTGATAAAGACGGTAGAGGAACAATCAGGGCCAAGGGCCTACAAAGGGAGGGGTGGGGGCTGCTCTTTGACCTGAGGAAGGATCACTTGGGCTCCATACGGGAAGGTCTAGGGGAAAAGCATTCCAGAAAAGGGAACAGCCCGTGCAAAGGCGAGGCGAGGGGATCGCGCTTGGTGTGTTTGGGGCGCCACCAGGAAGCCAGTGAGGGTAGGTCGGAGGGAGGTGCTTAAGTCCGAGAGGTAAGGGGGGGTAGCGGTTACGTCTCTCGCCTCTGCCGGGTGGGCGGTGTGTTGTCTTCAAGCCCTAGGGAGCCATTGGAGGCTTTGACAGGGCCGTGGGCGGTAATAGAGAGGGAGGCGAGCAGGATGGTGGCAGTGGGGATGGGAGACGTGATGGGGATCGGTGACGTCGACAGGACCTGAGGGAGAAGGAAGGAATCGCCTGCATCTTAAAATTGGGGTCAGCAAACCTCAGTAAAGGTTTTTGATTTTGCGGGCCATCAGTCTCTGTCCCAGCGTACCCAGTTCTGCTGCTATAGCCCCAGAGTAGCCAAGCCCATGTGCAGATGTAGGGGCTGGCTGTGTTCCCATCAGCCTTTGTTTACAGAAACAGGCAGTGGCAGGGGTTGGACCTCAGGGAGGCTGCTTTTTACTGACCCCTGAAATCCCAACAGGCCCCACCCCTGCTAAGAACTTTTCAAGAGCCCTCAACACACTGCGTTTCGAGTAAATCCCAAACTCCCATGAGATCCGTAAGTACACTCTCCCTGAGGCCCCCTTGGCCTCTTTCTGTCTGTCTCCCTGCTATAAGCCAATCTCTGCCTGACCTGAAGAAGTTTACACGGGAGTCCCCTGTGCCAGGAGAGCTTTCCTCCTCCTCTGTCCTCCTCATGGCCTAGGCTCACCTTAAAATGTCACCTCTCATGGGACTTCCCTGGCAGTCCAGTGGTTAGGACTCCTCACTCTCACTGCCAAGGAACTGAGGTCAGTCCCTGGTCGGGGAACTAAGATCCCACAACCTGTGCAGCACGGCTGGAAAAAAAAAAGTCACCTCTCAGGGCAGCTTCCTCACCTCCACTCCCATGCTCTGTTTACTTCACCCTCTTTGATCTTCCTGGTCCATAAGAATTTATTATTTGTTTGCTTACGTGTTTGTCTCTGTCCCCCGATGAGTACAGCCCCAGGAGCACAGGGACCCTGTTCTTAGACTCTAGCAGAGTACCTGACAGATCAAGGTGTTTGTTCAGCAAGTATTTATTGAGCACCTACTGTGTGCCAGGCACTGTTCTGGGTGATTGGGATACGTAGGCAAACAAAGATCTTTGCCCTTGTGGGGCTTACTGTGGTGAGAGAAGACAGACACAGAAGTGAAATGTGATAAATAAATAAAATACATGGTATGTTAGAAGGGAGCAAGTGCTGTGGAAAAAGAGAAAAGTAGAGCAAGGGAGGGGCTCAGAGTGTGCCAGGTTGTGAATTTTAAGCCAGGTGGCCAGGGAGGCCTTACCAAGCAGGTATCATGTGAACACAAGTTTGAAGGAAGGGAGGAAGTGAGCTATGTGCTTATCAGGGAAGAGCATTCCAGCCAGTGGGAACAGCTGGAACAGAGGCCTAGCACGTGCAAGGAACTGCAAGGAGGCTGGTTTGGTTGGAACAGAGTGGGCAAGGGGGAGGGTGTGGGGAGCTGAGGTTACAGAGATGTATGTGTGGATGGAGTTGGGGAGCCGGTATCATTCAGGGCCTTGAAGGCCATGGCTAGGACTGTGGTCTTGTCTCCGGGGGAACAGGGAGCCATGGCAGGGTTTTGAGCAGCGGAATGCTGGGGTCTCACTCTGACTGCTGGATGGAGAAGAGAATGAAGGGGCATGAGGGCGGAAGCAGGGAGGCCGGGGAGGAGGCTGTTGCAATAACCCTGAGAAGAGATGGTGCTGGTCATCAAAGAAGATATATAAATGGCCAATAAGCACATGACAAGATGCTCAGCATCACCAGCCATCAGGGAAACGCACATCAAAACCACAGTGAGCTACCACATTACACCACCAGGGTGGCTATAATCAAAAAGTGAGATAATAAGTGTTGGGGAGGATGTGGAAAATAGGAACCCTCACACAGCTGGTGGGAATGAAAAATGGTGCAGCTGATTTGGAAAACAGTCTGGCAGTTCCTCAGATGATTAAATCTAGAGTTACCATATGACCCAGCAATTCCACTGCTAGGTATATACCAGAGAAATGGAAACATGTCCACGTGAAAAGTCATACGCAGATATTCATAGCAGCGTTATTTATAATAGCCGAAAGTGGGAACAACCCACATGTTCAGCAACTGGTGAATGGATAAACTAACTGGTATTTACTTACAATGAAATGTTATACAACCATAGAAAGGAGTGAAGTACTGTTATCTGCTACAAAATGGATGAACCTCCAAAGCGCTATGCTAAGGGAAAGAAGCCAGTCACAAAGGACTACATGTTGTATGATTCCATTTATATGAAATGTCAAGAACAGTCAAATGCATGCAGACAGAAAGTGGATTAGTGATTGCCTAGGACTGGGGGATGGAGAGTTGATAGCCAATGGGTAGATTTTCTTCTTGGGGCACTGAAAATATTCTAAAATTGTGATGGTAGATGCACAGCTCTATGAATATACCAGAACACTTTAAATTGGTGAGTTTTATGTATGGCATGTGAGTTATATGTCAGAATAAAGATGTTATTTTTCTAAAAAGAATTTTTAAAAAATACTGAGATGGGAGGAACTGAAAGAAGGCCAGAGGGGTGGAGAAAGAGGGAGAGAGAGGTCCGAAGGAAGAATGTTCTGAGCCAGTAGAGGTAGGTATGGAGGGGCTAGGCTTGGTAGAGCCCTAGGGAGCCAATGAGGAATTCTCACCAGGACGTGTGAGTGGATTTGGTACTGATGTTGAGATTCTGGCTCAGGGCTGCTGGGTAAAGACTAGACTGGAGGACCCAGAGTGGAAGCAGGAACTCCAGCAGGGAGCTGGTCATGGGTTGGGCTAGTGTGGTGGCTATGGCCGAGAAGTGGGTGGATCTGAGAATGACTCAGGAGATGGCCTAGTGATGGGCCTTTTGTGTGTGTTTGGGAGACTGGAATCTGCAGGGGATGGGCTAGGGGAGGGCTGTCCTTACTTTCCTAAATATTGGAGACCTGGAAACTTACTTTTGCTCAGTGAAACCCAAATTGTCCCTTCGGCTTGAATTCTAGCTTCAGAAATTAATCTTCATTTCTTCTGTTCATCTGTATTAAATCACTAAAGAAATACATGCTTGGAGGGAAATTCACACAGTTACTGCAGTGCAAGAAGTAAAAGTAGGAGGTGCAGCTCTAGCTCTCCTTCCACTCCCACGTTTGCAATCCCACCCCCTCAGGTACCCGCTGTTAATATCTGGGTGTCTTCTTCCCCACACTACTTGGACGTTTACATTCCCGCACATCCTCCCTCGGCAGCATGCACAGCGGTCCTTGATAAGAACACGGGAGTTTCTAGCATTCTCCAACTAACGGGTGTTTATGCCGGTCCAGTCTGTGGCTAGAAGCTGCAGTGAGCATCCTCAAACGTTTATCTTTGGGCAAAGGTGTGAGCTTTCCTGAAGGAGAAATTCCTAGAAGTGGAATCTCAGGATCAAAAGAGCATGAGTGTTTGCAATTCTGCCAAGTAGCCCTTGGCAGGATTCTACTTATTTAGATCTTCACCATTAGGCTCTGATCCATTCATTCAATAATTCATTTAGAACCAACTGTTTGCCAGGCTGTGTTTCTGTGTGCTTGGGATACATCAGTGACCAAGACAGGAAGCAAGACACCACCTTCCTGGGGCTTCCATTCTGGTGGGGAGACAGATAAACAGTAAGCACTAAACCCAGGGTGGCCAACTGTACGGGGTTGCCCAAGATGCTGGACTTTCAGTGAGTGCCAGCACTGGGAAAGTCCTGGGCTAGTGGGTAAGAAAAGCTGGTAGTATAAAAAGATATTACTATAAAAATTAGAGCAGTTAAGGTAAGGAGGTTTAGGAACACTGGGGGGAGGGGGGAGAATTTTAGATGCGGGGAGTCAGGGTAGATCTTCATCGAGAAGGAAACAAATATTTAAAGGAAGCGAGGGAGCAAGGTTTGTGCTTATCCAGAGGAGAAAGACTGTTCCAGGCAGAGGAAACAGCCGATGTCAATGTTTTGATGCAGAAATGAGCCCGAGTATTAGCAGTCTTCAGAATATGTGCCAGTCATGGTCAAAGGTGCCTCATCTTTCATCGGCATTTCCTTTCTTCCCAGTGAGGCTGAGCATCTTTTCATGAGTAAATGCCTCCATCTTTATTTCTGAGTTCACAGTCTGTGGTTGCTGATGTGTTCTCTGCCCCTTAGTGCCCTTAACATTTTTAAGCAAGTTGACTGTAAGGCTGTGGTAGGTAATTAGCAAGAACCACTTTCCTTTGTGCCCCTGAACAGAGGTTAGAGCTCTGCCCCAATGGGAGGGGCCCGCATTAATGGCTAAATATGCCTGCAGTGGATCAGGTGCTCCCTCTAGTGACAGACAGCAGCAATGAAACGCGTTGCTCTTATCCCGCTCCAAAAACCCTAGACCGCAGAGCACAGACTTTCATGTTGGACAAAAACAAACTTTAGGGGTTTCCCTGGTGGCGCAGTGGTTGGGAGTCCGCCTGCCGATGCAGGGGACACGGGTTCGTGCCCCGGTCCTGAAGGGTCCCACATGCCGCGGAGCGGCTGGGCCCGTGAGCCACGGCCGCTGAGCCTGCGCGTCCGGAGCCTGTGCTCTGCAACGGGAGAGGCCACGACAGTGAGAGGCCTGTGTACCGCAAAAAAAACACAAAACAAAACAAAACAAAACAATAGTAACTAGGGGCTTCCTATAACGGCCGTAAAACAGACACCTCTGATGCACATCAAGATAAAACAGAATAATGCCTGATGCCGGCAAGGGTGGGAGCAAATGGACGTTCTCACATACGTGAACTTGGCAAGGCTCTTGGAACTGCATCTTGGCGTTGTGTAGCAAAAGTCTTAAAAACGCACCTCCCTCCGACCCAGAAGTTCACCCTCCTGGGAGGTCTTCCCAGGGAAAAGTAAGTGAATGCTCCCCATGGTGTGCAAAAAGATATTCCTCAAAGTATTGTTCATAGTATTGAGAAATGGGAAAACCCTAAATGTCTGGTGGTAGGGACTGGAACAAAAATTATGCTGCTGCCTGGACTCCAGAAACGTGTGTCATGAAAGAGACTGAAGAACTGTTCAAGTCCAAGGAGCCTCGAGAGACACAATAACCAGATTCGACACCTAATCCCGGGGTACCAGGGACTGAAAAGAGAATTGCTCCAAAGGACAATACTGGGACAGTTGGTGAAACTGGAACATGGACTTCATCAGTGTTAAGTCCTTGATTTTGATAACTATACTGTGGCTGTGTAAGAGAATGTCCTTGTCCTTCAGAAATGTCCCTTAGGGGGCAACTTACTCTCAAGTGTCTCTGAAAAAAAATATTTATATGGGAGGAAAACCATAAAGCAGTGTGATGAAATGTTAGCAATTAGTGAATTGACAAAAGCTGTACATGAGTTCTTGGACTTATTCTTGTAACTTCTGCACGTTTGAAACTGTTTCAAAATATAAAGTTGAAGAGAAATGAAAAGAAAAAAGAAAGGCACATGCACACAACATCTGGTATAGATTTCAGAAGTTTGCAAGCCCGCCCCCTCAAATGCCGTTAAGAATAGCTGCTCAGAGGCTGTATTAATCAACACAGTTGAGTTGCAAATTGAGCAAATGTTAGGTTACAAAGGGGAAAATGCTTATGCCAGATCTTATCCTTGACTTGCTCAACTAAAGCACGGTACATGTGGATCAGATTGCTTTCTTCTTGGCTGAACAGAAATGAAGTAGTTGACAGGCACATAGAGGCCATGTTGAATGAAAACTACATACGTTTAAGCCTTGGCATTACGACTGAGTGGAAGCTAATCACTTGCATGGGAAGGGAATGAGACTCTAGTCTCCTGTGTTAAGCTCGCCCCTGGGCATCTGCTCAGTTAGGGGAATGGCAGTCAAAGCCGGCACCTTTGACGTTTACATTTAGACTTTATTTTTTTAAAAGTAGGTAACGCACCTACAAAAAATTCAGAAGTGCAAGAGTGTACAGCAAAAAAGCCATCCAGAGTAGGCTGCACTGTCCTGCAGTAACAAGCAGCCCCAAAGCCCCAGTTGTTAAAGCAACAAGGGTTTGTATCTGGCACATCTAACATCTGGGAGGCAGGGAAGTATGGTCCTAGTCTGTGCCCAGGAGGAGACTCTGAGTGCTCAATGATCCCATACTTCGACACACTGCATCACCACCCTCCCTCCCCACCCACCCCCAATTTTCCATAGACAAATCGCCAGCACAAAGAGGCGATTTCTAAGAATGGGTGAACAACCCTTACACGCACCACGTGGGGCATTTCACCAGGGATCCAATACCAGTACTTGAAGGCACCACCCCTTCCCACCCCACTAACCTACGGTCAAACAGATGGACCTCAGCAGGTGAAATCTAGCCGGTGGTGAACACTTAACTGCACCGAAGGGGGGCAGGCTTTCTCAACCACAGATCACACTCCTTCCGGCAAGCGCTATCCTGCGAGGATGGTCAGGTTTCATGCGCCCAGCTGTTGGTTCAAACACAGCCCAGGTGTTGCTGTGATGGTATTTTGTAGACAAGACGAACACCTACAGTCGGTTGACTCTGAGTAAAGGAGATTATCCTAGATCATATGGTGGGCCACATTCAATCATTCGAAGGCCTTAGAGCGGAAACTGAGATTTCCTGGAAAAGAACGAATCCTGCCTCAAGACTGCAGCCTTGAAAACCTGCCCGAGTTTTCGGCTGCCTTACAGACTTTGGATTTGCCAACCCCCATGGTCACATGAGCCAGTTCCTTAACAGGAATACACACACACACACACACACACACACACACACACACACACACACACATTGGTTCTGTTTCTCTGGAGAACCCTGACTGATATGGAATAAAGTCTAATATCTGAGAAGCAAACACTTAAATACACTAGAGAAGAAGGGGTTTTCTTAATGATAAAATCAATGCTGAAATGCCCTGCACACACAACCCAGAGGTATGAGCAAACTAATGCTCTGATGTAATATGAGTCTGATATTAGTAAACAAACACTTAGATGCTCCTAGAGGTGAGCTGTCCTAAAGTTCATAAAACCAAGGCTTAGAGGCTCTTCTTGAGACAGAAGGAGGGGGCAATTCTAGTCATCACTGTGGAAATATTTTAATGCACTGGGTGGGAGGAGAGAGGTGTGGAAAATGATTCCCAGTTATCATAAAAACTGACATTTAGACTATTCTGTCACACCCCGTTATGGGTTGAATAATTTTGCTCCCTGCCCACAAAGATGTTGAAGTCCTAAACTCCAGGACTTGTGAATGTGACCTTGTTTGGAAACAGGGTCTTTGCAGATGAAATCATTGGGGTGGGCCCTAATCCATGATGACTGGTGTTCTTATAAAATGAGACATTTTGCCAAGGAGACACGCATACAGAGGGAAGATGATGTGTCGAGGAATGCCAGCATTGCCAGCAAGCCACCAGAAGCTAGGAGGGAGGCACAGACAGATTCTCCCACACAGCCTCAGAAGGACTCAGCCCTGCCGACACCTCTGTCTCAGACTCTCAGCCTCCAGCGCTGGGAGAGAATACGTTTCTGTTTAAGCTGCCAGTTGTATGGTACTTTGTTACTGCAGCCCCAGGAAACTAATGCAGATGCACCCCACACACACACACACACTTCAGTGATGTTCAGGCAAAGAATTCAAATATAAGGAGGCGCAAACAAATAGAATCTGCAAACAAATGCTTACCTGCTTAGAGGGAAGAAGCTTTCTTAGGAAGAAACTAAGGATTTGAAGGCACCTTACAGTGCATCTCCCCGTGCCTGACTCCTCTCTTGGTGACAGCTGGAGCAGCCCTGACCACCTACCTGTAAAGACACTTAGATGCCCGCCTTCCTTGGCCACAAAGGGGACTGACTCCCCAGTGACTTGCAAATGCGGAGATGGAAACCCAACCTTTCCCAACAGTATACTTGAGACCGGGGATCAGGAAAACATCTGTTTATTCAAAAAAATACCAAGTTGCAGCTCGGCTGGCAGTCCTCACCAAGGAACTGGGGCAAGAGTCCGGTATTGGGGGGAGGAATAGGGTGGGTCGGGATAAGGAAGCAGGCAGAGCTTTGGAAGTTCTTTTGGTCTAGAATTGATCTTCTTTCTGTACCGCCCTCCACTGCCCCCTCACTGGAATGGGAGTGTAGTGTGTGTGTGTGTGTGTGTGTGTGTGTGTGTGTGTGTGTGTGTACATACAAGCCTGTGTATGCATTTATGAGGTGGTGGGGGCTGGTGAGGGAAGACTCAGATGGCGAGGTCCCATCTCTGGAAGCATCAAGGGGATCTGGCAGGACATGCCCACTTCCTCACCCACCTCGAGACCTCTCCCTACTATGGCTTATTTGAGATAAGAGGTCAAGGCCCCAGGGTCAGGCAGCCTGTGTCAAGTGAGTGCGGGGAGGGGGCAAGATACCTGGAATCCAGGCCGGGAAAGAGCAAGTTGAGGGGGGCATACAAAAGCTGAAAGGCCCCGAATCCCCCAATTCTGGGGGCTGGAGAAAGCTGAGGGCTCCTTGAGGGTGGTTAGCAGAGGGGAGGGGTCTGGGAGGGGCAGGCGCCCAAGCTGGCTCCTTTTGGGGGAAGTCACAGTCTGCCATAGGGACACTGGGCGTGGTGAGGCCCTCAAGGGGATTGAAGGAACCCAAAGGAGCAGCTGTAAGCGTGGAGTTGAAAAACTGGCAAACTGGCACTGGGGCCCTGGTAGATTGGGGGTAACCCCTCAGTTTCCTCAGTGTGGTGGGAGCTGAGGGTCAGTTATCTGCCCCAGGCTCCTGATGAGAAGGGATGAGCTGAGGTGCCAGGATTTGTGGGGAGAGAGGAAAGGGAGGGGGACGGCCCAGGGGAGGGAGAAGAGGCCCCCTCACCTCGCCCTGGGGGCTGGGAGAGGGGGCATGTAGCCCTTTAAGAGTGGGGGAATGGCCGCCCCAGAACATGGCTATATACAGAGAATTGGGGGCAAATTGTGCGTAGGGTGTTGGGGAATCCCCGAAACCCCAGAGGCTCCCCAGTGTGTGAGGGGGAGATGAAGGAGAGAATGCTGCTTCTCTGCCATCTTGGGATGATGCAGAGCACCACCTCCCACCCCTACAGGTGGCACTGGCAGTGGCCGTGGCTCTCCAGATGTGCCTGCCCCACGACCAGGGCAGCAGAGAAAACCATTGAAGGCCTCAGGGAGGTCAGCAGGTGTTGACCCAGCCCAGGGGGGTCTCTAGGGAGAGTTTGGCCCAAGCCAATGGAGTGCAGCTCTGGGTGGGGATCCAGGTAACAGGGATTGGGCAAGGGACAGTGATATCACCTGAGGACTGGAAAGCCCCCCCTCTGGTGATGATAAGAGGTCTCTTTGTTGACCCTGTCACCGATCAGATGGCTGGGTGAAGGGCAGTTATCAGGAGGGACCTGGATACCCTCATCAGGGGGAGATGGAGGACTGACCAAGGCCAAGTCTGTGGTGTGTTTGATGCAGGCAGGCGTCAGCCTAAGTCAGGAGCATGGCAGTGACATCATCAGGAAGGGCCAGAGTATGATGATGTCATCAGAGGGGGCCCCATCCCACTCCATTTTTGAGGGAATGGGAAAATGATGTGTATTGTGCTGGTTCCTCTTAAGGGAACAACTGTAGGTGACCCCAGAAGACAATTGAAATACAGCTGGCGTAATACTTGGCTCCCAAGATGATGGATCCTGGAAGGTGATGATACATGGTTGAAGTGGATCCTGCTAAATGACATCATTGGGTGTCCTGGATCCTGGGAGATGATGATGCCATGGTTATGGTGGATTCCAGTAGATGGTGACACCATGGTTGAAATGGATCCTGGGAGATGATGACACTAATTGGGTGTCATGTGTTCTGGGACACCATTGACTCATGGGTGCTGGGAGGTGGTGACATCACTGCTGAGTTGAATCCTGGGAGGTGATGACACCAAGTCTGTGCTGGATCCTGGGGCATGAAGACATCATGGTTGAAGTCGATCCTGGGAGGCAGATGATACCATGATTGAAGTGGATCTTGGGAGGTGATGACACCGTGTCTGTGGTGGATCCTGGGGCATGCAGACATCATGGTTGAAGTGGATCCTGGGAGATGATGACACCACAATTATGGGGGACTATGGGAGATTGTGGCATCATCACTGGATCCTGGTAGAAGATGTTACCATCAGCTCTAGTGGATTCTGGAAGGTAATGACACCGTTGGTCATGGCGGGTTCTGGGAGATGATGACATCAGCTGTGGTGAATCTTGGGAGATGATGACACCATGGTTGTGGAGAATCGTGGGAGATGATGACATCATGGTTGTGGAGAATCATGGGAGATGATGACACCATTGGCTATAGGGAACCTTGGGAGAAGGTGACACTATAGTTATGGTAAATCCTGGAAGAGAATGATATCCTAGTTATGGTGGATCCTGGGAGATGAATACACCATAGGTCAAAGGGAATCCTGGGAAATGATGTCATCATCAGGCATGGTTAACACTGGACCCCAGGTGCAACTTACCACCAGGAGTGGTGGAAGTCTTGTGGTGCTGATGATGTCATCAGCTAGATAAATAGCAGGCATACTCCCACCTCTCCCCACCCCCCAACAGGAGGCCAGGACTTTGTTTACAGAGGTGGTGATGTCTGTAGTTACGGCAGAGAGAAGTAGCGCCACCTGTGAGTCCCAGGACTCCAGGAGCCTGGTGGGCCAGAGTGGCCTCCATGGGAGCAGAGGCCAGTCTGGGAATGCTATCCTCCAGGAGTCACACAGGACCAGTGGCCCACCCACCCTTTAGGTGAGGTTCTGGTGGAAATCCCGCAGGGCATGTCTCTAGGGTCAGGGGAAGGAGTGACCAAGCCAAGTCATGGTGGGACAAGGCAGAAACTCTGGTGATACCATTACAAGTAATGGCCTTCCAGAGCAGGCAGTGTCTCTGGTGATGACATCACAGCACTGGGGCAGAGCCTCAGCTGGGGCAGGGCCACTGCCAACAATCCACAGATGGACTGTCATCTGTGGCAGAGACCTCTCCGCCGGGGCAGCCTCCCCAGTGAGGACACCCCTAGATGACACCTCAGGACAGGGCACTTTCTCTGGTGACCCCTCCCAGGATAGTCATGGACTCTGGGTGTGCCCTGCCGTTCCGGGACTTGGCAGCAGCAGTAGAGGTGTCTCACGGCGTATGTAATCTCGGAGCAGGCAGAGTCTGGTTGTGACATTGCAGAAGGGGCCTCGTCTTGGAGATGTCCCCAGAGTGGGCTGCCATCTCTGCTGATGACATCACGGAAAAGGCACAGTCCCTCTGATGACATCATAGGGCAAGGCACCTTCTCTGGCGATGGCATCACAGGAAGGAAGCAGAGTCCCTGTGATGATGTTGTAGAAAGGAGGCCTTATGTCTAGTGAGGACACAGCTGGTGAGGCTCTTTCCCCTGTGATGTGTCCCAGGAAGATGGCTTTGTCTGTAGTGGTGACTTCAAAGACAAAGGCATCTTCTTTGGAAGAAAATATTTTCCTGGTGATGATGATGTCAAAAGAGGCCTTTTGGTGCCAGAGATGACATCATGAGGATGAGATTTATCTATGCAGTGACATCATAGGAAGGAAGGAAGGACTCTTTGTCTCTAGGGATGATGTCATAGGACAAGGCATTATTCCTCTTATGACATCACAGGAGGGAAGTCTTTGTGATGACACCATGGAGCATAGATGCCTCTAGTGATGACCTTAAGGGTGGGCCTTTTCCTCTGTGATGACCTCATGGGAAGGAGGTTTTGTCCCTGTGGTGAACAAAGACATTTTCGCTAGTGATGACCTCACATACAGGCCTCTTCCTCTGTGATGACGTCATGGGAAGGAGGTCCTGCCTCAAACTGTGACATAGGAGGAGGGGTCTCATCTGCCGTGACATCGCAGAAGGAAGCTTTGTGTCAGGTGATGATTTCATCCAAAACAGTGTCCTTGGAGGCAGCCCTCCTGGCCACCGCAGATCTGGTCCCAGGCCCCTGGCGTGTGTTGGGGGATGCAGGCCGGGATGGGGGCCCCAGGCTGCAGCCCCCAAGCCCCTGGCCCGACCTCAGACAGTCAGACAGTCACCTCATTCTTGCTGGCAGTGCGGAGGTGTTGGGGCAGGTGATGGCCGGGGATGAACTGCAGCTGCTCCAGCGTGCCCTGGCGCTGGAAGGGCGGCCTGCGAGACAGCGTGCCCCCACCTCCGCCGGTGTCTGACATCCAGGCGGGCTGCGGCGAGCCGTGCAGGCCGTGGTGGTGGTGGTGCGCGTGCAGGCCGGGCGGCGGGGGCAGCCCGTGCAGCGGTGTAGGGGGCCCCCCGGGCCCCAGCAGTAGGTTGGAGTGGGAGGCAGCCAGGCTGGCGCGGGCGGCGGGCTCGGGGGGCAGCACGGGGCTGCGGGGGGGTGACAGCAAGTGCTCGCGGCTCTGGCGCAGGGCCTCGGGGGACGACAGGAGCAGGTGCTCCTGTGACACGAGGCGCGCGCGTGGCAGTGTGAACTCATAGCGTGCCCGGCCCCCGTCGCCCAGCAGGTGCTCCTGGGACATGACGCGTCGTGGGTTGGGCGCGGGCGCCAGGCCCAGCTCCTCGGGGCCACCCCAGCCTTCCATGCGATAGCCGCCCCCTGTGCCAGGTCGCCGCAGCGCATGCAGGGGCAGCGTCCCACGAGGCATCTCTGCCAGGTGCCGGCGCTTCAGGTAGGCCTCGTCCAGATCCTTCTCGGCTGGGGGAGAAGGGAAGAAACCACAGAGGTGGGTCCTCAGCCAGCCCAGAACGTGCTCCCTTCCCTAGGGCACCCCCCACCCCAGGAAGACCCCAGACATTACCTGGAACTTCCTGGTCATTAGCCTGGGCAGGGGCACAATTTTAACCAGTCAGAACAGTCAAGCTAGCGGAATGCAGATTCCCAGGCCCAGCTTGCAATGCTGCGATCGTAGATGGGGGGGACCTTTTTTTTTTTTTAAATTGCCTGGGAACATCCCTTCTTTTGGGAGTAGAACCCAACTCTTGCTTTTGAGGAACCACTTTCCCTTCCCTTTCATCCTGTAGCACGTATTTTTCAAACTTGGAGATTCGACCCATTCATGGGTTGAAAAGTTAATTTTGTGGGTAGGGACCAGCATTTGGCAAAATGAAATAGAATAGAAAATTATCAGAAAGTGTCCCATAATAAGAGAATAAGGGTGAATACCATTCACAAAATTTTTATTTCAGTTGTGTGTGTTATTGATATATTAACGGATAAAGTGACATGATATCTGGGATTTGTTTTGAAATAATCCACCAAAAGATGGGGTGGAGGGAGGAGAGATTAACAAAATGTTGCCCATTGTTAAAGCTGGGTGAAAGGAACATGGGGCTCATTTTACAATTCCTCTACTCTCGAGTGTGTTTGAAAATGTCCATAATAACAAGTTTCAAAACTTTACTGTAATTTAAAAATGTGCCAGTGTATGTGGGTCTCGTGGGACACAATATAAAAATCTTTTCTTACTGTGGATCTCCGTTTAAAATGTTTGAAGGCTACTCCACTACCAGGGATCGGCCACTGACCCAGAAATGTCCAATCAGAGTCACGGTGATTGGCTTTTGGCCAAGCATGTGACCCTTTTTGGCCAGTGGGATCCAGGCTTGGGAATTTTGCTGGAATCATTGGGAGAGACTCTTCTGGTAGAAGTGCCCTGAAAATTCTCAGGACAGTCTTTGCCATCACAAGGGGAGATTCTATCTGAAAATGAAGCCAGCCCACTGTTCAGCAGAGCTGAGAGATGTAGAATCCTGGAGACAGCTTTTGAGCACCTGGGTTCAGCCACACCTGAAGCTTGTGGCACACAGACTTTCTGTTATCAAGCCAGCATAGTCACCTTTTTTTTTTAAGTTGTATTTCTGTTCATTGCAAATACAAGTCCTGATGAATGCAATAGATCTTGGGGAGAGGACCATGGGTTTGCATTTTTAAAAAGCACCCCAAGTAATTGTGATACAAAATTACCTCAGGTAATTCTGGAACAAACTTGGAAAAAAATCTAAGGCAGGGGCGGGGTATCTAAAGCTTTAGAAGGCTATCGGGTCACTGTCCATTGTCCTGAACCCAGGCCCTGACCCCGCCCCATCGCCCAGGTAGCTCCCCTTCCCGGGACTCACCCAGCCTCTTGAGGGAGGAGTAGCGGTTGAGTTCAGATTTCACAGCGGCCTCGTAGGACGGGGGCAGATGCGAGAGGTTGTGGAAGGACCGAGAGCAGGACAGCGTGGAGTAGTGCAAGGAGGGGCTGGGCGGCGGAATGGCCCGCCAGTCTGGGGCAGAGGGGCATGGCCGGGGTCAGTCCAGGCCCTCCTCCCTCAGACCCAGCAGTTCTGGCCCCCAGCCCCCTTAGAGCATTAGAAATCTGGAATCCCAGCCCCTCAGAGCTGCAGCAGTCCAAGCTCCCTGTGCTCACTCCCCCCAACCCTCGGGTGCTCTTTGCTGGGGAAGGAGGAGGAGGAGGGGCAACTGGCGTTTGCTCAGCACTCGTTGTGTGCCCCGCCCCAGGCTAGAAGGGACGCACTCCATGCAGCTTCCCGCAGACCACTTCTGGCATAGAAATGAGGAAACTGAGCCTCACTGGGTTACCTGGCTGGACTGTGCGGACAGGCTCCTAGGGTCTCACACCTGCCCTATGCTGGGCACCTGGCTCCGGCTCAATACAAGGGTGGGAAGGGAAGGAGCCCTGCCCTCCCCGCAGCCCCGCCCTGGTCCATACCCAGAGTGGCAGCGTGGTGTTTGGGGCTGTTGACGTTGAGGTGCAGGTAGTTGTGGTGCAGATTATCTGTGGGGACCAAGAGGGGAGGTGGCATCACTGCCATTGCCTGCTCCCAGCTGGCACCGCTGTCCTGGTCTTGTGGAAGGATCCCCACCCATGTCCACTTGGTCCCCAGCTCTGGTCCCTCCTGCCTACTGAATCTTTGCCCTGACTTGCTTCTCCCTCCTGGATCATCAAACCAGCCTTCTGGCCAAATGGCCAGCCCATCTCCAAGATCAGCCCCACTGCAGTACTTCTGACATGTACACCTGCCCCTGTCCCTCTGCTGCTCGAAACTCTTCCCATGTCTCACCATCACCCATGGGACACAGTCTAAGCTGGGGATGGCGTTTGAGGCCTGTGTGACTTGTCCCCAGCAGACATCTGCAGCCTCATCTCCCATCCCTCCTCTCAAGCCATACTTCTCTCTGATGCCCAAATGGTCCAGCTCAGTTCTGCCACAGGGCCTTTGCACATGCTGTCATGCTGTTCTCTCGGCCTTGAATCCCTTCCTCTCCTTTGCCTGAAGACCTCCTACTCACCCCTCAAGATCCAGGTCAAATGTTTCTTCCTTATCACTACTATTCAAACCCATCTCCTCCCCTCCGTTCCTGATCCCAGATCAAGCCTTGTCCTTTACTGCCTGGATCGTCATGCAGGCCTCCTCTGGAGCCTTCTTCCTCTCATCGATCTTCCTTCATATGGGTTCCAGAGACATAGTTCTTCCACCCACTTCTGACTTTGCTTCTCCCTTGCTCTAAACTCCTCCATGGCTCCCCATTGCCCTCAGGACAAAGGCAGAGCCACTCAGCTCAGCCTGGTACTCAAGGCCCTTCCTGAGGTATCTGCCCACCCTCTCCTCAGCCTCAGCTCTGGCCACCTCACAAGCTGTGCTCCAGCCACTCAGAGATCCCCCTGCCCAAGAAACTCCCCTCACCCTCCTGGCCACTGCTCAAACATCATGTTCTGAGGGAACTCCTCCCCCTCACACCAAATGAGACCCTTTTCAAACCCTCTTCCAGCTACCTGGACTTCTCCACTGATGCGCTCATCATAAACTATAAGAATAACAATAATATGAAGACAGTACTGTTATGATTCTCATTTTATGGATGAGGAAACTGAGGCCCAGAGAAGCGAAGTCACTTGCCCTAGGTCACAGTGGTAGAGCCAGGATTTGAATCCAGGCGTCTGGCTCCCAACAAATTATAATTCAGTTACTGAGTCCTTGTGTGTCACTGGCTGTTGGGTGGTCTGACATGAGTTTCTCAAGTGCAGGGGTTGAGAATGTCTAAATCTAAATCATCCATCGTAGCACCCAGGGTTCCCACCCAGGGTGCCCACAGGAGATCAGGGAGGAGGTCTGGCTCACTGCAAAGTCCAGTGCATTGCCCAAAACAGGTGTCGGCCATAACGGTTCAGGCAGAGACAGCAGGCTGTGGCTAGGGGCAGGGCCTGGGCAATGGGAGATGGAGCCATCCGTGGAGGGCGGAGCTACAGGGATGAGGGGTGGGGGCAGATGCAGAGGCAGCAGAGGCGGCAGCCGAAGCCCCATTTCTCACTCACCGAGATTGGAGGGCTTCACGGTGTTGTAGAGGTTCTTGGGCGTCCTCGGGGGCATGCTGTCGGGACCCCCGACCCCCGGGGTTAGGGAGCTGCTTCGTGCCCGGTCCGGGCGGGTCCCAGGCCCCGCCTGATGCCTCAGAATGTCCACCAGAGCCCTAGAAGTGGCAGAGGGATGGTCAGTGGCCTGGGGACTGGGGCTGGGGGTGGGGAGAGGGAGGGCGCAGGCCTCTTTCCCCTCTCCGTTCTCACCTTTGGGTGTATCCGTTAGCTCAGCTCGGCTTCTAGCCTTTGGCCACGCCCCTTGTTAATATCAATCTGAGCACCGCCTGCCCCAAGGTCCCTCGGACCACACTTCCTGCTTGAAGCGCCCCTTCCCCTATTTATTTGGACCCTACCCCTTCTGCGGTCCCTCCCACATCGTCCTCTCTGTGGCCCTGCCCCACCCTGAACCTGGGACCTCACTCCTGTTCCTTTTGCTGCCTTCCCCATGGCAATAAAGGGTGCTATGTGGACCCCAAACCTTAGAATCACCCTTGACTCTTCTTTTTCTTTCCTGCACGGCCCTTAGCAATCCTGTGGATTCGCCCTCCAAAATGTATCCCAACTCGGAGCACTTGTCACCACCTCTGCTTCTACCAGCCCCATCTCTCACCGTTATTGCCACAGTCTCCAATTGCTCTCCCCATTTCTGCCCTTATCCCTTGCAGTTTCACACGCACAGCCCAGGGATCAGATGGTGACACACGGAGCTCAGGGCTCCCCCATCACACTTAGGATAAACCTGGCCTCTGCCTACTTCTGTCCACCTCCTCCTCACCCACTGCACTCCAGCTGCATGGGCCGCTTCGCTGTCCTGCAAACACTCCACCTTAGGGCCATTGCACTTATGGCTTCCTCTCTGCCTGGAATGCCCTTCCCACAGATATCTGCTTGGTTCTCTCTTTTCCTTCAAGTCTCTGCTCAGAGAGGCCTTTCCTGACCACTTCGTGTAAAACAACACTGTCCCTCCCATTCACAACTCGTTATGCTACTTTATTTTTTTCACAGCAGTTATCAGGATCTAAAAGTGTATTGCACGTGTGTTTCCTTGCTTACTGTCTTAATGATAACGGTAGCCAGCATTTACTGAGGGCTTACCAGGTACCAGGACTCAACATGAATTAACCCAGGTAATCTTCATTACAGTCTGAATAGGTGGGGAACAATTATTAGGCCCATTGTACAGACGAGGAAACTGAGGCATAGAGAGGTTTAAGCAAATTCCCCAGGGTCACACAGCCCGCAGGCAGCTGACCTGGGATTGGAAACCAGGTTTACTCCTCGGTGCAGGGACTTTGTTTTGTTCACTGCTGTGTTCCCAGCTCCTGGCTCACAGAAAGTGCTCAAGAAATATTTGTTGAATGAATGAAGGCCCGAGCCTACCCGGTCACTCCATAGACTGCCACTTAAGTCACATATATTCTCATGTCCCGCCCATCTCTCCAAGGCATTGGCTTCTGCGCTCCTGGTGGCTGCCTCAGTCTCTGGCCATACTCCCTGCACCCTGCCGCCCCACCCCCCACCGGCCCCACTCCCTGATGGCTCCACCTCCCGTGGCCCCGCCCTCGCCCCCGCCCCCAGGTTTCCCACCCTCCGGCCCCAGAGCACACACACCTGGGTACATTGATCTCCCGGTGCGCCCTGGGCGCACGGGACGCCTTGCTGAAGGCCACTTTGGCGCCGACGCCCACGGCCAGGGCGAAGCTGATGACCCCGCACACCACGTAGGCCGTGCTGCCCCCTGGGCCCTCGCCCCCACGCCCCCCGGCGCCACCCGCCCGGCCCCCTTCCATCCACCCGGCCTGGCCGGGCCCGAGTCCCCCGCCCGCACCCCCGGCGCCCCCGGCGCCCCCGGCCAGTGGCGGCGGCGTGGTGGCCCAGCGCGGCGTGTCGTAGTTGGAGCAGGAGGCCTGCGCCAGGCGCATGTGGCGGTGCTCGCAGCAGAAGCGGTAGTGGCAGGTGCCGCAGCAGAAGCGGTAGGAGCCAGTGCTGCAGTTGAAGGTGGCGTCGTACTGGCCCATGACATCGTAGTAGCCGTGGCAGAGCTCGGCAGGAGGGGGCGCCCGTGCCGCCGCGCCGGCCGAACTCGGGGTGCTGGTCCTGGTTCCGTTGGCCCCTGGGCCCGCCGCGCCCCCGCCGCCGGTCAGCGCCCCGGTCAGGCGCCGCAGGTGCGCCAGCAGGGCGGGCAGCGGGCCCGGGGGTTCGGTGCTTGTGGCGTTGGACGGGCGCGTCCCAGCCTGGCCGGTAGTCGAGGCCAGGAGCAGGAGGGTCCCGAGGAGCAGGAGGGCCGGCATGGGGCAGCCAGGCTGGGGGGAGAACCGAGGCTGGAACGGCGGGCGGGAGAAAGATGGCCGGAGGTGGAGAAATGTGGAGATGGGGGCCGGAGATGATGAGGAAGGCAGGCCAAAGGAAGGTAGAAGGACGGAGAGGCACAAGCCAAGAAACAGAAAAGATGGAGGGGACATGTATGGACCCAAAGTTGGCAGTCCCACGGGACAGTGCACGGTGATGGGGGAGCAACAGGAGGATGTCCAGACACCGCGGAAGGAGAAGGGAGATGATAATGGCAGAGAAAGATCAGAGTGAGTGATGAGTGGTGGAGGAAAGAATGGGAAAGTCGACAGTGGCATCGGGGGTGCGAAGAAATAAGAGGTGGACAGAAACCAGAGGAAAGATGTGATGGAGGGAGAAGAAACCATGGAGGCAGGTGAGGGAGAGAGGGCAGAGGGGAAAGCCAGAGGTGAGATGCATGTGAGGGAGGGCAGAGGTGGGCAGAGTGGGGAGGAGGTTGGGATGGGTCAGTGGGGGACCAAGGGAGGCAATGAAGGGAGACGCATGGTGGGGTGGGCGAGATGGGAGGAATCGGGGAGATGGGGAAGGAGAGAGAAAGAAGAGCAGATGGGGAGGAGAGAAGGAGAGAGAGAGACCGGAGTTGAGAACCTGAGTTCATAGACCAGGAGGTGGAAAGAGGGAGTGCAGGGTTTCTCACCCTGGGCGCTACTGTCATCTGGGCACAGAATGTACTTGCTTGTGGGGGCCCATCCTGTGCATTTAGGGTGTTCAGCAGTATCTGCTGGATGCCAGGAGCATTCACATTCCCCCACATCGTGTTAACATAAGATGCCTCCAGGCATTGCCAAATATCCCCCCGGGGGGCACGTTTGCCCCCAGCTAGAACTGCTGCCTTAGACCCACGTGGCCCTCAGTTTCCCCAGTGCTTACTTCTCTCTTGTATTTACGTCTGATAATCAAGGGATCTTGAGCCTCAGTCTCTCTCTCTCTGTCTCTGTCACTCTCTGTGGTCTGTCTCTCTCTCACGCACACACACACACCCATGCTCACGGTTTCAGGTCTGACGTGTCTCCTTGCACAGCTGGAGAGTCAGGGTAGTAGTGGTTCATCCCCCAACTCCACCATGTGCCAGGTGCCTGATACTGGATACACCTAAGTCCCCATGTGCCTCAGTTTCCCCATCTGTAAACCAGGGGTAAGGATGGCTATCACTGGGTGGTTGGAAAGACGAACCGATTTCATATGTGTAGAGAGTTTAGGGCAGTGCCTGGCCTAGCGCAGGTGCTATACTTATAGGAGGGTGAACAGGATGGGAGGGGCCAGATGGGACAGGTCCGCCCAGCTGTTTTGTATGGCAACAGGCTGGCAGGAGGGGTTCCTTCAGCAGTGTTTACTGAGGCTGGGGATGCAGCAGTAGATGAACCACAGGGTTCCTCCTCTGTCTTTATGGGGTTTGCCTTCTGGTGAGGGGAAAAAGCCAGTATGCAGACACAAATTAATGGGATGCACGTTGAAAACTGTTATGAAGAAACACTAAGACATTATGGAGGCCATGAAGAAATAAAAGCAGTGCAAGGAAGTGGGAGAGAGGGTGGGTGGGTGGGACTAGTTTAATAAATGTCGTTTGGTATTATTTTTATCCTTTATTCCTTCCCATTGAATGCACATGTATCTAGGGACCACACCATTATGAAAAACTGCTGGGGCCTGGGATGGGGAGAGGGCTATGGGAGGCTGCACCTGGGGCCTCAACGTTCGCTTTTAGCTCTGCTCCGGCCCCTCCCCTGAGCTCACCGCCAGACTGCCTGCTGGATGCCTCCACTTGGTGTTTAACGGGCATCTTAGAAGTGCCTTGGCCCACACTCTGGAAAGCAGATTGGCAGTTCCTTAAAAGTTAAACATAGGGTTACCACATGACCCAGCAGTTCCACTCCTAGGCATATGTCCCAAAGAATTGAAAAACATGTTAACACAAAAACACAAATGTCCTTAGCAGCATGATTTACAACAGCCCCAGACCGGGGACCACCCAAATGTCCATCGGTTGATGAATGGGTAAACAAAATGTGGTCTATCCATTAGTGGAATACTATTCAGCCATAAAAAGGGACGAAGCACCAATACATTCTACATCATGAAGAACCTCAAAAACATTAAGAGAGAAAAGCAAGACACAAAAAGTCACATATTGTATGATTCCATTTATATGAAATGTCTGCAATAGTCAAATCCATGTAGACAAAAGCCGATAAGTGGTCGCCTGGAGCTGGGGGCAGGAGGGAATGGGGAGTGACTGCTTAATGGGGGCAGGGCTTCCTTTCAGGGTGAAGAAAATATTCTGGAACTAAATAGTGGTGGTAGTCACACAACATTGTGAATATATTAAATGCCACTGAACTGTACACTTAAAATGGTTAAAACGCTAAATTTTATGTTACGTGTATTTTACCACAGTTAAGAAACAAAAACCAACCAACAAAGGTCAGGTGATGTCGCAGTGCCCAAGCAATGGTGCTAGGCTTTGAACTCAGGGCACCACCACCCACAGCACATGGATGCATTATCCCACAGAGAAACATGGGTTGTCATGCACACAGACACACCACTTCTGAGAGTGACACGTGTGTGGCGATGTGGATTCCTTCATTCATACGAGGGCTGCCACATATGGTTGGGCAGGTTGTGTACTGCACAAGAGGGTCTGGCTGAGAGGCTGGAATCCAGCCACGCTCTCCTTCCTAAGAATGCATCTGGTGGGGCTGCATCCATCTGTGGGAAGGGGTACCTTTTCAAACACATGCAAGGGTACCATCTGTCTGCTAAATCATAGATGCTAGGGAGCTGCATTGGGCTGGGGGAACCTTTGTCTCATCTGCCCCGCAGGGGTAGCAGTTTGCCCTCTCAGTCCCTGTGCTGTGCCAAGCCTCTGGCTGGGCTCCATGGACAGAATTTCTCCCTCTGCTAACAGAGTCCCATTGTCCCTTCCAACTTCACACACATGCACAGAGCCAGGGAAACGAAACTCTTGGCCATTGACAACTCTGGGGAGTGAGGCAGGAGGAGCAGCAGCCTACATCCCCTCCGACCCAGCAACACACACACACACACACACACACACGCACAGCCCCTCAACCAGTGGGCGTCCTGTAGCCTCCTGTCCCTGCCTCACACCTCCTGATGCAGGGCAGCACCTCTAGGTGGGGAGGAGACACACTGCAGACACAGCAGCTGGTCCACACACAAGGATACAGAGGACCAGTTCTTCCTCTACCTCACACAAAACTATACACAGACACACAACAGAGCTTATATACGCACAGTGACACAGAGCACAGGACACCCACACAGTGTCCCAGACACAACACGCAAGGGCCCAATGTCATCCTGGCGGCACACCTGAGCCTCCCTCCTCCCCAAACACACAATACAGCTCCATGTGGACACACAACCATGCATTTCTGGGCATTCCCACCCACAGCACACAAGAGTCAGACACAGTCTCAGACACCTTGACACACTGGGACCACACACAGCTCCAGAACATGGCCAGGGACCTGCCCCAGCCAGCTGCACGTGGGCACGCAGTGGCACACATCACAGCCCACAGTCATGCAACCTCGTAGGCACACACACCGGTGAGAACCCAGTGGTGGAGAGTCTGGAAGCAGGCATGTGGCCCTCCACCAGACACACCCAGACAGCCCCCCAGCACACACCGGAAGGCACACTCCTCCTTCACAGCTGGAGAGGAATGCCCCCCAAACCCCGATCTCCCTCCCCACACCACACACACCTAGCAGCTCGGGGCCAGAACCCAGCACCCCAGCCCAGGACCTGAGAGACAGAGATGTGAGGACAGAGATCAGGGGAGCCAGTGTGAGGAGGGGTCCCAGAGCAGGCCCCACTCGGTCCTGAGCTCCCAGAGAAGCCCCTCCCCCACCCGCTCCCCTGCAAGCGCTGTGCCTCACAGCCCCCCCACCCCCGCCTCTCCTGACCCTGCCAGCTGGGCTCTGGGGGCAAGGACTGCCTTCTGAGATGCCTGGCAGCAGAGAATGAGAGCTAGAACAGGGCGCGGGGGGCAGGGGGAGAGAGCCCTCGGGGTGGGGGTAGAGGCCCAGAGAGAAGGACAGAGACCCAGGGAGAGGGGAACAGAGACTCAGGGAGAGGGAGACAGAGACCCAAAGAGAGAGAGGGACAGAGACCCGGCGAAAAAGGGGGACAGAGGCCCAAAGAGAGAGGAACAGAGATGACGAGAAGGGAGTACAGATAGCCAAAGAAAAGAGGACAGAGCCCTGGGAGGGCAGAGACCCAGAGGGCGAGCAGTGACGGGGTGGGGGTGGGGCAAAGACCCAGAGGACTGGGGATCAGAGATTGAAGGACAGAGAGAGAGAGAGAGCTCGAAAGAGAGAACCAGAGGAGGATAGAGACCCGCAGAGGGGAGGAGACCCAGAAAAAGCCAGAAGCCCTGACCTCAAGCAGCTGGGTGCTGGAGAGGGGTCCGCAGGTGGCAGCGGGGTGGGGCTGAGGGTGGGCGGTGTCCGAGTGCAAAGGGACGGCCTCCTAGGAATATCTGGGGTTGATGGTGGGTTTGAGTTAGGCATGTGGAAGAAGGCGGCATCAGGGTTCCGGAGGAGGCGGACCCGGCGGACCCGGCTGGAGGGGGAAAGCGGAGGGAGAAGGGGAGGGGTCTGGATGCGGGGGCGGGGATCCCAGTTCCGGGCGGGGGAGGCAGGGTGGAGGGATCCAGCGCCGCCTCCGGCTCGCCACCTGGGAGGTGGGAGGTGGGATTGAGGGAGAGATGCGGACCCTCCCCACGCACTCCCAGCGGCCCGCCCAGGTCCCTAGGCCTTCCTGTCTCTTATGTCTCTGTCTCTGGGAGTCTCTGCGTCTCCGTGTCCTTACCTCCTCCCGGGACGTCGCCTCCCACCGCCTCTCCCTCAGCCTGCCGGCGGATCTCTCATCTCTATCGGGAGGTGCCCTGGGTCGCGCGGCCTCTCTGAGCCTGTCTCTCTCTACGTGTCTCATCGCATCTCTGCATCTTTCAGTCTCTGTCCCAAGTCTCCTCTGTGTGCCAACATTTTCTCCTTCCCTCTGCCCAGTCTCTGCCTCTCTACATCCTGTGTCTTCCCCGTTTCCACATCCCCATCTCTCACTACCTCTTTGACTCCGTGTCTCTGTCTCCTAGAGAGATTTCCTACAAATCTCTGTCCCTCTGAGTGTCTCTGTGTCTCCCCCCGACCCCGGACCACCAGTCTCCCTCCCCGGGCCCCCCACTCTCGCTCAGGCTCAGGTTGGAGGGGCGGGGTGGGGGGGCGCTGCGGCGGGAGCTGTGTGTTCCCAGCGCAAAATAGACTCCTGTTGCCATGGCGACGCGAGCGCGGCCTCCGAGACGCGAAGCTTCAGGCTGGGGGGTGAGGAGGGGGGGACACCTGGATCCGAAAGGCGGGGGCCGGGGGCGCCGGCGCCCGGTCCCAGGGGCTCCTGGAGGAGGGGGGAGGCAAGGACTCCTAGATCCCTGCGGAGAGAGGGGGTGCTGGGCGCTCTGACCGCGGGGTCCGGTGACCGGGACTTCTGGGAGGGGTCTGGGATCCAGGGGTGGGGGGGCTCTGTTTCCCCAATGCGGGGCGGTCTGGCTGAGAGCTCTGATGCCTGGGTCCCTGGGGGACTCAGATTGCCTTCTTGGGCACCCAAGGATGCGGTGGGGGCGGGGGGAGGACTAAGACTCTGAAGGGGCTGAGGGGCCCTGACTGGGGGGTCCGTAGAGTCCCAACTCCCAGATTTCCAAGGGGGCTGCAGAATTCTGGGAGCCCCTATGTGGATCCCCGGGCTCCTGCGTCTTGGGGGAGCAGGGACCACTCAGATGAAGCTGTCCTTCCCATCCATTCATCCATTCATCCGCATGCCTGTCTCTTCCTTCCTCCCCGTCCCCAAGTCCCTCGTGCCTCAGTTTCCCCCTCCGCACCGGGGTGCGGTCACGCTCACCTCACTTTCCGGATGCGGGACCCTGGGGGAGTCGGGGGTGGTGGCGACGTGGGGGGCCGGCCAGGGGAGGCAGAGCCAGCGCGTGTCTGCGAGCCAACCCGGCTGGGCGTGCGCGCGCTGATAGGGGGGGCGACCGGCAGCGAGTTGGGCGACCCCGGGCCGGCAGTTCTTTTCCGTGCAGATGCGCGCCGGCTTCGGTGCAGATGTGACAGTGGCCAGCCCTCGCCTTTGCCTCGCGCCGGCTTGGAGTTGAGAAGAGGCACCTACCCCTCCCCACCAGCTGGGGACCCCTCTTCCGCCACCGCCCGCAGCCCCCAGTCGCCCCCGGGATACCCCCCAAACCCAAGAATGGTTCAGTCCACAGTCACATCAATGTTTATTCTCTGAGACCGGGTCCCACACAGCCTGTGACACTCCCTCTCCCTCCCCTTGCCGCCCCTTGAAGTGGCCCGGGGTGGGGTGGGGGGGCAGAGCCCCACCTCCAGCTCGGCTCAGCCAACCCCCGCCCAGTTTCCAGGAGTCTCATTTGCATTTCCGGGAGCTGCCGTCCAATGGAAAAGCGGCACCCACATCCCCTGCTGAGGGGGCGGTACCCCCGGTGGACTGCACCACTCTTGGGATCCAAGAATGGGGGGGAAAGCGCTTCTGCCAAGGTCCCAGGGACGAGAAGGTGGTCGGTCTCCCCTCAAGGCAGGGTAGGGAGTTCAGCGGAAGAGGGGGTTCTGGCCATGGAAGAGGCCAAGCAGCCCGCTGTCTGGGGCGGGCTCCTTGATGATCTTCTGGATCTGTAGGGTAGGGGTAGGGAGTCAGGAAGCGTCAAGGGTTCTCATCCCCATGACAGATCCAAGGGATACTTCATTTTCATCTCCCTTGCCCCCTTAGTAGCAACTGGCCAAACCCACCATTGCCTCTTCTCAAAACTTTTCTTGGGGCCTCCCTTTCACCATAGCCACCAGGGTTAGCACCTGATCATCTGCCATCTCGGTCCACCTTGCTGACTTGGACCACTAAGGGTGACCGACTGCTTCCTGGGGCTCCTTCTCTACACATGCTTCTTCTTAAGTAATCTCACCTCTCTTATCCCTCAACTCTCAAATCCAGCCCGCGCCTTGCCCCTCAACTCTGGACTCACTTATCCAGCTGCCTCTTAGACGCTGGTGGTCACCTGACCTCTCAACCTCATTGCCGCCACCTCCACCCCCATCAGTAGAGAGCTTGAGCAACTGCGCTCAAGCCAGATCCTCTCTCTGTGCTGCCTTTTCACACCTTGCACCCATCAGCAATCCCTGTCATGCTAACCTGCAGAGATTAAAAAATGAAAATAAGCAAAGCCTGTATCCCCACCGCTGCCTCCACCCTGGTTTCCCCCCTTCCTACCACATATCCATTAGCCACCTGGCACTACACATAGATCTGACAGTGTCCAGCCCCCCTGTGCAAACCCCCATGGCTGCCCCTTCCAACCCCCACCAAAATCTTTGGGAAGACTCGGCTCCGGCTCCTCCCTGCCTCCCCTCCTCCCACACTCAGCCTGCACTCACCGTGCCCCACTACCGTTCCTTGAATAAGTCACGTTCAGCCCCACGTCCAGGCCTTTGCCCTAGCTGTCCCCTCCACCAGGACCACTTTCTGGATGACTGGCTGCTCCTGTACTTTCAGGTCTCCACTGTAAGGCCACCCCCCAGGAGGGGCCTCCCAGCTGCCAGCCCCCATCTTATTTCTCACACATTCTACATGTTCCCTCCCCAGCTCCAGGCCACAATGCGAAACTGAATACAAACTGTCTTTTGCTATTGCCCCTGGACCTGCCACAGTGGCTGGCACATAGTAGGTGCTCAATAAATGCTCAACAGAACTAAGAGGAGGGGAAGGGGCAGACCTCAGAGGGCTGGGAATCTCAAGTTCGGGCATGTCCCGTTATCCTAAGGGCCAAGCAGTGGCCCTTAGTGGTGTGAAGCAGTGGGGACTACCTGGTCAGACCTGGGTACTAGGAAGGCCACTCGGGTGGTGGGTGTGGAGGCTGGACCTCAGTGCCATAGACTGGAGGAGAGGGTGGCGGGAAAGGGTCAAGGGGCTCCCGTCTACAGGGCCCCTGCTGGACTGTTCTCTCCCGTCTGCCTGGCTCCCTCCCATCTCTACCTCACTCTAAAATCACCTTCTTCCGGGAGGCCTCTGGACCACCTTAGGCAACCCCTCCTCTGCACACCTGGCCCCCTCCCCTGCTTTATCTCTCTCTACAGTCCTCGTGGCCAGACAGCTTCTCCTTTCATTGATTTATGGTGTTGACCTGCAGTTTCCCCCCACTAAAACTTAGCGCCCCTGGAGGCGGCAGCCTTCTGTGTTCCCGGATGTATCCTGTGAATATGTGGTGGGTGCTGAAAAGATATTTCCCGTTTGCACAGGAGATGGGGGAGGTCAGAGTGTGGGGCGTGGGGGTCAGTACCTCCTTGAACCGGGGGTGGGTGGCATCACCCACGAGCTGCAGAATGAGCCCTTCGCTGGTGGAGAGGAAGGCGCCGCTCTGGCGCATCCGGGACAGCGCCACCAGCCGGTCCACCTGGCTGCAGCGGAGGGGGGGGGGGGGCGGGGGGTGCATGTGTGCATGCGGTGTCAGTGCCTTGGTCTGGACACCCAGACACCTGGCAAACTCGGCAGGGATCCCACCCCCTGGTTCTTCCTGGGTGCTCCAAACCCATCCCACATGCACCCCACCCCTGAAGGGACCCTCTCACCTGCGGGAGGTGCAGGCGTCCACCACCACGTGGACCTGCAGCCCTCGGTCCAGGAGGTCCAGGGCTGTGTGCTAGGGGCAGAAAGAGGTAAGGGCTACCCCCAGACAAGAACAGGGATCCTGGGTGAGTGATTGGGGAACCAGGATGGGGATGAGGGAGGCTCAGATCAGGGCAGGAGGTCCCCAGATTACAACGGGATCCTAGGCAGGATGGGAGCCCCAGGTAAAGAGAGGGGTCCTTAGTGAAGGTGAAAGTCCCAGGTCAGGAGGGGAGTCATGGGTCAGGAAGGGGAGGATAGAGAGTTCTGGGTCAGGAAAGACACCCTTTTTAGGTTGGGGAGGTCCCAGGTGTGAATGGAGGCCCCCAAGGTTCAGCTGCGGTCTCACCAAGATGCAGGCTTGTGTCTCCAAGCCACAGAGGAGCACAGAGCGCAGCTGGGGCCGCGCGTCCAGCTCCTGCTGCACCGCGGGCACCATGCTGAAGCAGGTCTTGGACCATGGCTGCAGACCCTCAGCTCCCAGCTCGGGCACTGTGGGGCCCAGGCCTTGTGGGTACTGCTCAGTCAGCACAACTGGCACATCCAGGAGCTGGGCCACCTGGGTTGGGGTGAGGAGCAAAGGTCTGAGCCCAACGAAGGGGGGCCGGAGGCCCAACTCCTAGGTCTGCGGGAGGAGGGGCTGGGGCCCTGGACTGGTGGGTCTGCGGGAGGAGGGGCTGTACCTTGAGCATGCGGGCAGCCACAGAGACGATCTGGGGGAAGAATGAGACATGGCGGAACTTCTCCTGCATGTCGCACAGGAAGAGGATGGATGATCCAGGGATGATGCGTCCCAGGCCGGGCCTCACAGCTGCCATGGCCTGGGGTGGGCAGAGGGGCTGAGGGAGTGGCATCAGGCAGGGAGAGGGCTTCTCTGCATGTCCAGGGTCCACATGCTTATACCCCAGGCTCCAACTGTGATCCGACCCCCAGGAGGAAACCGAGGTCTAAGTAGTGAAGTGTCCTGACTGAGGGCCCACTGCCCATAGCAGAGGGAGCAGGACTTGAGCCCCGAGGCAAAAAGAGCTGCATTCTCCCAGCTGCACCACCTCCCTCCTTCATGGCCTGGGGTCCCTCAAGTCTGACTGCCTCCTCTGAAAAGCAGTTTACCCGTGTGGAAAACTCACCAGCTGAACCCCCTTCCAGGTCTTAGAAAGAAAGGCTGGGGTACCTGTGGAGTAGAATATTACCCAGCCATAAAAAGGAATGAAGCAACGACACAGGCCACAGCGCGGAGGCCCCTCACCGCGATGCTCAGTGAGAGAGGCCAGTCACAGAAGGCCACGTGCAGGAGTCCATTGACACAGAATGCCCCAAACCCAAAGCGGCTGCGTCCAGAGAGACAGGGAGAGGGTTGGTGGTGCTTCCACCTCAGGGCAGCAGGGGTGGGGTGGGGTGCGGGGGTGTGAGGAGTGACTGAAAAGGGGTACAGAGTCTCCGTCTGGGGAGATGGAAGTGTTCTGGAACTAGATAGTAGTGATGGTTGCCCAATATCATGAATATACTAAATGCCTCTTAATTGTACACTTTGAAATGGTCGAGATGGTAAAGTTTAGGTTATGTGTATTTTACCACAATTTTAAGAAAAAGAAAGAAAGGGACTTCCCTGGCAGTCCAGTGGTTAAGAATCTGTGCTTCCACTGCAGGGGGCATGGGTTCAATCCCTGGTTGGGGAACTAAGATCCCGCATGCTGCGAGGTATGGCCAAAAAAAAAAAGAGAGAAATATAAAAATTAAGAGGTGGGGGACTGGTAGAGCCACCTGGCCAGCAGCCCTTCTAAAGGGGAGGACACTGAAGCCCACGGGAGTCCATGAAGGCCAAGGTCCTGTGGGGACTAGAGGGGTGACTGCCCCTCCCTGCCCCCGTCAGAGTGAGCATCTGGGCCCTGGACACCCCAAGTCTCACATGTCCCAGTCCATGTACCCAGAGGCTTGTGTCCCTGGGTGCCTGAGTTGCTGCACAAATGGGAGTCCTGGCTTTTGTCTGCAGCTCCCTCTCTCTCTGCATGTTACTCACTTATTTGTTAATTTGTTTAGGAAACGGAGACCCTGTGGACCCAGTGGACCCAGTGGACCCAGTGGAGGGTAAGCCGGCTGACACTCACTCGGGGGAAGTTTCAGTGCTGGCTGGTGAGTCCCCACAGGTGTCTATGATTATTCTTTAAACTGAACACATCTACCACTGAAAATGTTTTCTATGTGTGACATATCTAAAGTTTAAAAACTAGTGGATGGCTAAAATGGTGAATTTTATGCTGTGTAAATTTTGTCTCAAAAAACAAATGGAATGGAAACTCCCTCAAAAACAAAACCACACTGAATTAATTAATTGCATAATTACAACTGTGACCAGTGCTAGGATTGCTAGGGAATCTAATCCATCTTGGCAGAGTTCTCTCTGAGGAAGTGAAGAGAGAGGGAAAGAAAACAACCTTTTTGAAAACACAGAGCTGACCCTATTTCTCAGCTCTCCCCAGGGCCCCATGGCTTCTCTCTGTCCTCAGGACTACGATGTACCCTCCTCCCACAAGGCGCTGGACCCGGACCTTCCAGCCTCGGTGGCCAAGTCCCACTTCAGGGCCTTTGCCCAGGCAGCTCCCTCCACCTGGAGTGCTCTCCTCACTCCCATTCCAGGCTTAGCTCTCCACGGGACAGGAGGGACAGGGTCAGGTGGGGGCGGGGGCGCTGGAATGTCCGGAAGCCTGTGACAGTGACAGGAGTCTAGAGTGAGGCGGAGCTTCCCTTTGGGCTGTAGGAGCGGGGACTGCAAGAACCCCTAGGGAGAACCATGTGCCCACATTTCTCAGAATTACAGATGCACAAACCCTGTGACCCAGAGAACTCACTCCTAATTATCCTAAGTATTTATCCTGCAGACCTACCTGTGAAATGACACAAAGTTATTCATTACAGGACAAGGTTATTCATTATGGGCGTCTGCCCAGAGCAAAAGAATAGAAATAAGTCCAACATCCACGGTTAGGGTACTGGTTACATAAGTTATGGTATATCCATACTATGGAATTCTTTGCAGCCAGGAAGAATCACAAGGGAGATCTTTAAGTAACAACGTGGAAAAATGTCCAAGAGATGTTAACAGTGAAGGAAAAAAAAAAGCATAATAGTGTGTATAACAATGCTCCCATTTGTGCCAAAATGCAAGAAGAAAAAAAGTGTAGGTACTGTTCCAATCTATATCTGCTCTCCCTGGAAGGCACATAAGGCACAGGCTCTTTCTGCAGGGACAGGCCTCTGAGGGGCAGAGTGTGAAGGACATTTGATTTTCACTGTGTACTAGTCTGTTCCTTTTGAATTTTGGACAATGTGTAACAGGTTGTCTAGTCAGGAATAAATACAATACAGTAAAAGATTTACATAAGGCAAGAACTCAGCAAAACCAACCTGTGGCATTAAAGTTATGATAACAGTTATCCTTGGGCGGCAGTGTTGAAGGAGGGGGTGCATGGGGGGTTTCTGGGGTGTGGGGGACGTTCGAATTCTGGATTTGGATACTGTTGACACCAGAGCGTTCTCTTTGTGAAGTTATTTGAGCTGTGTATCTGTGATTTCTGTTTTCCTACATATGTGATATACTTCCATAAAAAGTTTTCAAAATATACAATAAAATAGGGAGGCCTCGCTGGCCGCGGTGGGGCTGGACTGGAGGTGGAGGCCAGGGTGAAAGTGGGGACTGCGGTCCAGGTGGCCAAGGGTGAGGCCTGGGCTCCAGTTCAGGCAGCGGGGACAGAGCGGGGAGGGGGCAGCTGGGCCTGGCTGTGGTCGGAGGGGATAGAAGGAAGATCCTCAGGTTGCCAGTGGTCCGAGGGTGGCAGGTTCCAGGGACTAACTGGGGACCTGGAGAGGGGAACTGATTTGGGGGAGAAGATGAAAATGTGTGTGTGTGTGGGAGGGGGGTGAATGTGGGGAAGGGTCTCGGCAGGAGACAGAGTTGGCGGTACTCTGGGGAAGTGATGAAAATTCAGAACGCAGCTCCGGGTGGAGGGAGCCCGAGGGCGGAGGAGGAGGAGCGGCCCGAGGTGGGCGGCAACCTGAGGAGCGAATGGGGCTGTTCAGATCCCCATGTGGCCTGGGGAACCCGGTTCTGCAGCCGAGACTAGCTGGCGGTGTGACCTTAGGCAAGTTTCAGCTCTGTCTGAGCCTCAGTTTCCTTCTTGAGGAAATGGGAGCCAAACCCACCCACCACGCAGGGGTGACGCGGCAACTTGGTAGAGAGGGCGGAAGCGGCCCGTGGAGAATTCGAGCCCCTGGCTAGCCAATTCTGGAAGGCCCAGGCAGGAGTCCTCCCCCGGCTGTCCTCCACCAGCAAGGGGGGGAGGTCTGTCCCCCAGCAGCGCCAGAAGGGCCTTATCAGGAAGGCGCCGGGACGGAGCCCGGCCCGTCCGCCGCAGGTGAGGCCTGTAGTCACTTACCTCCCGCAGCCGGACTTCCGCCGCTCAGGCCCACCCGCGGGGCTCGCAGGCCTAGTAGATGTTTCCCAAAGCCCAGACACTTGGCCCGCCCCCGGCTCCGCCCTCGTCCCGCCCACCAGGGCTGAGCCGCCCAATAGGCACTCGTCTAGCTCTGCTCAGCCCCACCCCCCGCTCCCAGCCAATCCGCAAGCGCCACTACTTCTCCCTGGGGGGGGGGGGCTGCGTGTGGGCCAGACTGTCCTTCCTGAGAGCGTGATTAGCCCGTCAGGGGGCGGGAAAGCAGCCAGTCTGACCAATGGGGAGTCGTAACAGGTGTGAGTGGCGGGGTTAAGGCGGAGTGGCGCGGTGGGTACCGAGAACGCGGACTCCAGCTGGAGAAGCGGATGGGTCGCTACCTGCCCGGTTGTGAAGTTCAGAACCCCGGGGCCGAGAGGGAGAGAAGGAGAGAGAGAGGGAGGGGCTGTGCCCAGGGCAGAGGAAGACCTGGGGTTCGAACCCTTGCCCTTCTGTTTAGAGACAAACTTAGCAAAGAGATCCAAGCATTTTCCTGGAAAGGGTTAAAGGCGCGAGGAAGCCAAGAAATCCCTCCCTCTCCCCGCACGTTCGTTCTCTGTGCCTCAGTTTCCCCATCTCACAGCACCTTCCTCCTACGGTGGTGTTCGTAATATTTAGACTGTGTTTGGAAATGGGGTTGAAAGAGATGGAGAGTGAACTTGCCATCAGGCTTGGAATAAAATCTAAGCTACCCCCAATTCATGGTGTGCCTTGGTCAGTCTCTCAACCTCACCTCTTACCACTCTCCCTCATCTCACTCCACTCCAGCCATGCTGGCCTCCTTTACTGTTCCCCCAACGTCCCACCTCAGGGCCTTTGCACGAGCTGGTTCCTCTGCCTGGAATCCCAGATTTTCGCAGTACCAGCTCCTTCTTGTCATTCAAGGCCCTCCCTGACCACCCTACATCAAGTAGTCACCTGATCAGGTCGCTGTTCTATTTTCTTCACAGCACTAATGCCAATCTGAAATTGGAAATTTATCTTGTGTTTAAAAAAATGTATGGATATACTCATTTATTTTCAGTACCCCCGACTTTACCCCCCGCCATGAGAACTCCACAAGGGCAGAGATGTTATCTGTTTTATTCACTGCTGAATCCTCAGCACCCAAACCTGGGCCTGGCACATAGTAGGCACTCAACAAATCTTTGGGAATAAATAAGACGACACCAGACACTAGGCAGAGGTGAACCAGGGTAAGAGGGAGCTGAAGGGACAGTTGCCAAGGAGATGGGGTTGGGAAGAAAGAAGGGAGAAGGTGGGGGAGGGAGAGCATGAACCCCCCCCCCTGCTGAAGGGGCTGTGGTGGGGGCACTGGACCTGGGAGAAGACCCATGAGGCCGTGGTCAGAGGTGGGAGTCTGGGCTTGGTTCATATTCCCACAGGCTGCCAGGAGGGTAGTGGATGGGACAAGGGGCTCCTGGGGGGGCGGTGGCTGAAGAACTGTCACGGAGGGAGGGGCAGTCTGGTTTGTCTGGGAGCCTGGGCTGGGTTGTGATTGGGTGTCATGGGGAGCGGGTCCCCCAGCCTTCAGGGATCCTCTGAGAATGGCAGGCACAAGACACCTCTCACCTGCCCACCCAACCTCCCTCAGGAGCTGAGAGCTCATTCCCTCCCATCCCCCCAGGGCATGCAGGGTAGGGAGCAGGGGGTCATAGAAGTGTGGGTCCTGTCTCAGGTCTGCCTGGCACAGCACACAGTGGGACAGGTCAGATGACGCTGAGGGACACTCTGGGGGGACCACAATGTCCTCAAAGAGGTCGTGGGTGGAGGCGTCCAGGGCAGCGAGACTTAGGCTGGCGCCAGTGGGGGCCACATCACAGGCCACCCCCAGGAAGGGGGATGGAGGTGGTGGAGGTGGCCTTTGGGGTGGCGATCTTTGGGGAGGTGCCTCCTGGGACAGGATGGATATGGCCAGGTGCTGGGTGGCAGCTTCGATCTTGGCAAACTGCCTGCAGAGAGAGCCAGGCATTAGCTGGGTGACCACGAAGGACTCCCCTCCTATCTGCCATCCCAGGAGTGATTTGTCCCTTCTATCCCTCCACATTTTTCTTCTCTGTGCCCTGGGTCCATTTTCATGAGTCTGACAATGTAATCTTTTTAACGCTATTCATAGGGAAGCTCTGAACAGCTGTGGGGTTTGTGCACTGCACAAGGCAGCACATCTCGTCCAACACTACGCACATTTTTGACATTTAGATTTAATATGACTATATTCCAACATGTAAAAGTAAAAAATGTCTTAAGGAAGGGGTGCCTTTAACAAAATTTTCACACAAAGGCGCACTGTGGGCTGGCAATGTGACTATAACATAATGCCCTGTGGATTCTACTGCCTAAATAGTTATGAATCTGCATCTCCACCAACCCTCTCAGTATCTCCACTAACCCCTGGTTGGAGTCCCCAGCTTCCCCCACCTGGATGACTGTAATAGCCATTGCACGGGTCTCCCCCCAGTATTCCTAACCCCTCAGTAACAATGCAGACGGATCTCACAAACTGTTAGGGGCTGAACTGTGTCCCCCTAAAATTCATTTGTTGAAGTTTTAACCCCCAGGACCTCAGAATGTGACTATATTTGGAGACAGGGTCGTTAGAGAGGTGATTACATTAAAATGACATCATCAGTATGGTCCCTAATCCAGCAAGAGGAGATTAGGACACACAGAGGGATGACCACGTGTGAAGCCAAAGAGAGAGGCCTCTCCCTGCCGACACCTTGATCTTGGACTTCAGCCTCCAGGATCATGAGAAAGTATCAATACATTTCTGTTGCACCAATCTGTAGTGTTTGATTATGGAAGTTCTAGCAGGTTAATGCAAAAACATAATGTTGAACAAAAGCGGTGAGACTTAGAATAAGTGGATACGTGATGCCATTTAAATAAAGTTCAGAAACAGCCTAACTCAATCGACAGTGAGAGAAATCAGGATGTGTGGTTCATGGGAAGGAGGTACTACCAGGGTCTCTGGGACAAGGAATGCCCTGTTCCTGGATCTGAGTGTTGGTTACGTCAGTGGGGCCCCTTTGGGAAAATTCATTAAACTCCACACGGTTGATGTGTTCATTTTTTTGTACTATGCTAAACTTCCAGGAAACGGTTTATTTAAAAATGTATCTGAGGGCTTCCCTGGTGGTGCAGTGGTTGGGAGTCCGCCTGCCGATGCAGTGGACAGGGGTTCGTGCCCCGGTCCGGGAAGATCCCACGTGCCGCGGGGCGGCTGGGCCCGTGAGCCATGGCCGCTGAGCCTGCGCATCCGGAGCTTGTGCTCCGCAACGGGAGAGGCCACAACAGTGAGAGGCCCGCGTATCGCAAAAAAAAAAAAAAAAAGTATCTGGTATTGTATGACTCTGTTTATGTGAAATGTCCAGAATAGGCAAATCCCTGGAAACATAGAGTAGATTGGCGGTTACCAGGTGCTGGCGGGGAGGGGAGGATGGGGAGGGAATACTAATGGGTACCGGTTCTCCTTTGGGGTTGATGAAAATGTTCCAGAACTAGGTGGAGGTGATGGTTGCAAAACATTATGAATATACAAAATGCCTCTGAATTGTACACTTTAAAATGTTCAAAATTTTATGTTATATATATATATATTTATTTACATTTATATTTATTTATTTATTTTTGGCTGCATTGGGTCTTCGTTGCTGCACGCGGGCTTTCTCCAGTTGCGGCGAGCGGGGGCTACTCTTCCTTGCGGTGCGCGTGCTTCTCATTGTGGTGGCTTCTCTTGTTGCAGAGCACGGGATATAGGCGCGCGGGCTTCAGTAGTTGTGGCGCACGGGCTCAGTAGTTGTGGCTCGCGGGCTCTAGAGCACAGGTTCAGTAGTTGTGGCGCACGGGCTTAGTTGCTCCGCGGCATGTGGGATCTTCCCGGACCAGGGCTCGAACCCGTGTCCCCTGCCTTGGCAGGCGGATCCTTAACCACTGCGTCACCAGGGAAGCCCAATGTAATATATATTTTCCTATATTTAGTGAGAGCTGCCACTGTGACACTGTCTTTGATGCCAAGGAGGATAGTTATGCTCTGAGTGCCCCAGGGAAAGTTTTCAGTAATGGGAGGTCAGGTTAAATGACAGAGGGGGTGCGGGGGTGGGGGCGGGGGACTGATTTAAGATTCATGACAACTACATGCCATGTATGGTCCCTGACCTGAACAAAGTAAGGATAAATGGTGTTTAGGGCTGAAGAGTCGTGACATTTGTGATTTACTTTTAAACTTATTTAAAAACATATAGATGAAAGAAATAGGCTAAGATGTTATGGACAGTAAAATCTAAGTGATGTTACATGAGGGATCAATAGGCCAGTGGCTCTTAAACTTCAGTGCACAACAGGAAGGACACCTGGAGGGCTTGTGGGAATGCTGGTTCCTGGGCCCCCGAGTTTCTGGGGTGGGGTCCAAGAATTTGCGTTGCTAACACACTCCTAAGTGATGCTGAGGTGCTAGTGGTGCTGATCTGGGGACCACCTTTTTATTTTTATTTTTTTTCGGTACGTGGGCCTCTCACTGTTGCGGAGCACAGGCTCCGACGCGCAGGCTCAGTGGCCATGGCTCACGGGCCCAGCAGCTCCGCGGCACGTGGGATCTTCCCGGACCAGGGCACGCACCCGTGTCCTCTGCATCGGCAGGCGGACTCTCAACCACTGCGCCACCAGGGAAGCCTAGGGGACCACCTTTTTAGAACTGCTGCATCAGACAACTGTCTTGACTTTTTTGTGTGTTTGAAAAATGTTCACAAAAAGTTAAAATTTCATAGCGTGGGTGGGAGGGGGTTCCTGAGGGAGCAGGGCCTGAGCGGACCTGGAGGGAGGAGGAGGGCGTGGGTGGGAAGATGCTGAGGAGAGCTTGTCTCTGACCTGGATCTTCCTAGGCTGAGCTTGAGTGCTGAGGGGAGTGTGCTTCAGAGCTACCTGGGCTGCCCTCAAGGCCACTGGTGGGCAGCCTGTGTCCCTGGGGAGCACGTGGTAGAACCGGGCATGGGGGTGGGGAGGTTGGGATGCTCTAGCAGAGAAGCTGGCCCTGGGGAGCAGGGAGGACAGACAGGGAGCCTGGGAGGCCAGAGGCTGGCATTATCACAGGGTCCAGATTGGGGTGGGGGCTGAAGATGGGGAGGGGTCCTTGAGCAGAGGAGGCTGAAGAGGAGTTGGGAGGCCAGCTCTGGAACACAGGACTGGACCCTGTTTGGGGACATGAGTGTTTTCCTCTTCAATGGTGTATGTGTGTGTGCGGGGTGAGCATTCTGGGTGTGGCCACAGCTGGGCATCCTGGTGGAAGGTGGCTTGCAGTATGGGGGCAGTGTTTAGGCTGAACCGGGCTCCCATTTACTCAAATTTGGTTCCACGACCTCCTGAAGAACGGTCCTGGGCTAGCTGGGAGGAGCCACCTACTTACAGAAAAGCAGGTCCTTTGGCAAGTCACTTTACCTCTCTGTGCCTCAGTTTCCTCATCTGAAAAAGGAGGATTATAAGAGCACCTACCTCCTGGGGTTACTGTCAGGGATTAATGAGTTCATACTCACTGTAAGTGAGTACGGGGAGTTAAAACTGAAGTACTTAGAACAGTGCTCGGCACATATTAAGTATCAGATAAATTTTAGCTACCATCATCACCATCACCACCATCACCATCATCACCATCATCACCGTTACCATCATCATCACCATCACCATCATCATCACCATCATCACCATCACCATCATCACCATCACCATCATCATCACCATCACCATCACCATCACCATCACCATCATCACCATCACCACCATCATCACCATCACCATCATCACCATCACCATCATCACCATCACCATCATCACCGTCACCATCATCACCATCACCATCACCATCATCACCATCACCATCATCACCGTCACCATCACCATCACCATCATCCTCTTCATCCTCACATCACCATCACCACCATCACCATCATCCTCATTATCATCACCATGACTGTCATCATTACCATTATCATCCTTACTACCATCATCACCATCACTGTCACCATCACCATCACCACCATCCTCCTCCTCATCACCATCATCACCATCATCATCAAGTCCCTGAGATGCTATATCCAGGCAGGACTATAAAGTGGTCCAGAGCATGGGCTCTGGATTCAGACTGCCTAGGGTTGTATCAACTGTCTAGCTGTGTAGCCTTGGACAAGTCATTGAACCTCTCTGAGCTTCCTTGGCTGTAATATAGGGGAAAGACAGAACCTACAGTGTGAGTTTGTTGGGAGCATTAAGTGATGTAGTGTATGCCAAGGCCTTAGTACACTGTACCTGGCACACAGCAACCTCAAAAAATGGTTACTGTCAGAGGGTGAGGGGAGAGCACAGGGCAAGGTGGGATGTTGCTGGGTGGGTGTGAGAGTGGGGACAGGCTGAGCAGAGACCTGAAGGAACAGAGGTCTCCATCCACATTCCTGGAGACAGGGAACCGCATTGTACCACAAAGGGAAGAGCATGTGCAAAGGCCCAGAGGCTGAATGGTGAAGTGCTAGATGGGGAGCTGAGGCTGGCAAGGGGAACAGGGGCTACTAGGGCAGAGCCTTTGTCCTGAGGGAGATGGGGAGCCATGGGAGAGGGGCCAAGTGTGGTGTGTGGGTTAGAAAGGCGCTACCTTCAAAAAGCCCCAGAGTCGGACCCCATCTCCACAGCCCAGTCCCCCACCCATCATCTGAGCCACCATCATCCCTTGCCTGGATCACTGCAGTAGCCTCCTACACAATCTGATCTCCGCTCAACACCCAGAGGGATCCTTTCAGATTGTACCACATCCCAGCCCAGAGCCCAAGTCCCTCCAGAGGCCCATGAGGTCTCCACGATCAGGCCCCTGTTTCTTTTGAACCTAATTCCCTTCCCCTTTCACTCTGTTCCAGCCACCCCAGCCTTCTTACTTGCCCTGGAACACACCAGGGATGTTCCTGCCTCAGGGCCTTCGCACATGCTGTCCCTTTCCTGGTATGCTCTTCCTCAGACATCCACAGGGCTCCTTCCCTCACCTCTCTCAGGTCTCTGCTCAAATGTCACCTCCTCAGTGAGGCCTTCCCTGACACCTTACCTAAAATACCAACCCTCCCCCAGCATGCCCTCCGCAGCACTTATCACCTTCGAACACACCATATTGTTTGTAAAAATCGGGGTAAAATTCATATCACTTAAAATGAACCATTTTAAAGTGTGTAATTCACTGGCATTCAGTACATTCATGATGTCGTGCAACCACCACCTCTAATTAGTTCCAGAACTTTTCATCACCCTGGAAGGAAACCCGGTACCTATTAGCAGTCTCTCCCCGTCACCCCCCACCAGCCCCTGGCACCCACTAATCTGCTTTCTGGCTCTGTGCATTTGCCTGTTCTGGATATGTCACAGAAATGGAATGATACAATAGGTTGCCTTTTGTGTCTGGCTCCTTTCACTCAGCACTGCGTCTTCAAGGCTCCTCCGCTTTGTAGCATCATACCGTATCATTTGTCTCTTTATTTTGACTGTCCCTTATCAGCTGCCTGCCCACTGGAACACGAGCTCCATGAAGACAGAATTTTGTCTGCTTTGTACTGATGGGTCTCTGGGGCCTGGCGCACAGTTGGCACTCAGTAAATGCATACTGGTGTTGATTGCATCCAGCTCCGGGGTCCACTTCTCTCTGTTCGGTCTGGGCCTGGTCTCCCCAACACCAAGGGCTCCCCTCCCACCCCACTCCCCTCACCTGCAGATCTGGTTGTGAAGGAACCTCCTATGGTTGGGCCTCCTTTTGGGGGGCTGGGTCTGCTGGGGGTGCAGGGTGCGCAGCACATAGGCGGCTGCCTCAGTCACGAAGGCATACAGCTCCCGGGGGCCGGGCTCGGAGATTCCAGAGGCTGACGGAGCCCCGGGGTGCATGGCCAGGGTGATCTGGAGTAGCTCCCCACAATGCTGATCATAAAGCAGCCCCCCAAATCTGTGAGGGGCAAGGAGCAGCCAGGGCTGTAGGTTCAGGGCTGGGGGGTGGGGGGACAGGAAGAGAGATGGGCTTTGGGAGGGTGGGTGGGCTCTGCAGGGAAAGGCCCTCCCCGGGCTGGCAGAGGCAGGGCCTGGGCAATTAGAACATCCCTGAGGTTTGAGGCACCTGTAGGTGGGGGTCTGATATAGGAAGGCAAGGGGGCAGGGAGGGGAGGGGTCTTTCTGTGTGCCCCCCAAGGGCCCAATTAACACATAGTTGGACCTGCGATCTGGGACAGTGCAGTGTAGGTGGGGGGCCAGAGAAAAGCTCCTGGAGATGGCCAATTAAGGGGACAAAGCCCTCATTAGGGAAGCGAGGCCAGGAGCAGAGTCAACCGCAGTGATAGCAGTGATTAGCGTGGAGGAGCCATGATTGCAGGCTAGTGGAGGAGCGGTGGGAGGCTTGGGTGCCGGCTGGGAAGGAGGGGAGGTGGCCCCCGGGGGGCATGCCGGGAGCCCCCGCTGTGGGCAGACATCCCACATCCACTCACCAACCTCCAGACCCACTTGCCCGTGCCTCCTTGCCTCCCTCTGCTCCAGGCCTGGGGTCCCAGGGAAACAGCCTCAGAGAGCAGCTTGCCGGTGCCCAAGGTCTTCCAGCCTGCAGGAGGGGCTGGCTTCGGGGGGGAGGGTTGACCCCCAAACCCTGCGTTTCATTTCATACCCGAGCTTCTGAGTGAGCAGGGGAGAGGGGAGGGGGGACACCTGTGGTATGGGCCTCGCTGCTCAGGTGGGTGACATGGGTGACAGCCAGGCTGTGGCAGGAGCGGAAGAGAAAACATGGGCATGGTTCCCCCCAAGGCATTTCACTGGGGGACTTGGGGGCCCTTGTGTTTCCGGGGGGCTGGGACGTGGCAGGGAGGAGGGGCTGGCTCCTGGGGCTGGGAGTGGGGTCCTCTTGTCTCTGGAGGGTGTTGGCCAGAGTGGGGGAACCTGGTCTCCGCTGGTGTGGGAGGGAGGGAGCGTCTCAGTGTTTGCTCTGAGAAGACTGCGTTGCGGGTTTGTGTCGGGAGGTATATGAGCGTCCTGCGGATGCCCTAACACATTATCGCAAACCTAGTGGCTTAAAACCATGCACAGGGTCTTCCCTGGTGGCACAGTGTTTAAGAATCCAGCTGCCAGTGCAGGGGAAACAGGTTCGAGCCCTGGTCCGGGAAGATCCCACTTGCCCGTGCATCACAACTACTGAGCCTGCGCTCTAGAACCCATGAGCCACAACTACTGAAGCCCACACGCCTAGAGCCCATGCGCTGCAAAGAGAAGCCACCGCAATGAGAAGCCTGCGCACCACAACGAAGTGTAGCCCCTGCTCGCCGCAACTAGAGAAAACCTGCGCACGGCAGCAAAGACCCAGCGCGGCCATAAATAAATAAATATATATATTAAAAAAAACCCCAAAACCATGCACAGGGATTCTCTCACAGTTCTGGGGGTCAGAAGTCCAAGATGGGTCCCACGAGCTAAAGTCAAGGTGTTGCTTCTGGCAGCTCTAGAGGGAATCTGTTCCCATGCCTTTTCTGGCTTCTAGAGGTCTCCCAAATTCCTTGCCTCGTGGCCCCTTCCTCCGTCTTTAAAGTGCATCGCCCTGCCCTCTGCCTCTATTGCCCCATCTCCTTCTGACCCCGACCCTCCTGTCTCCCTCTTATAAGGACTCACTGCATAATCCAGGATCATCTCCCCCTCTGAAGATCCTTAACTCCATCACACCTACAAAGTCCCTTTTGCCCCAAGTCGCACAGTTGCAGGTTCTGCAGGTTAGGACGTCAGCGTCTTTGAGGCGGGGCACAGAGGGAGAGGCTTGGCCCCAGTGATGGCTCCTCCCGGGCTCCCCTCAAGGCCACGTTAACTGGGCCAGTGGTTGCAGCCACTGAGGCTGAGCCTGGGGCTGCCTCCGGCGCCCCCAGCACGCAGGCAGGGAGAGAGACACAGAACAGCGAGAGCTTCCCCCAGGGTTCCCCAGTGCCTGACACGCTGCACCTCGGTGAGGCCGCCTGCCCCTGGGCACTCACAGGAAGGCATCAGTGTCCCTATTTCCCGAAGGAGAAACTGAGGTCCGGGCACACAGTCACCCAAAGTCACAGGCAGCTGAGCTGGGGGATTTAACCCACATGGGGAAAAAAACCCTTAGGAGGGAAACTAAGAACTTTGTAAAAGCTCTCATAGTTGTTAAATACTAAAGTATATTATTTCTAAGCTCTATTATAAATATCCTTTTTGTCCTCCAAATGATACCTTGATAAAATTATCAGCAGCAAATTATAAAAGACTCTGGCTCAAGAAGAGAATATACATAGGAGTCCTTCCTCCCACCCCCGGCCAGGCGGCTTGTGGGATCTTAGTTCCCTGACCAGGGGTTGAACCTGCACCCTCAGCAGTGAAAGCGCGAAGTCTTAAGCGCTGGACCGCCAGGGGATTCCCAACATAGGGGTCCTTTTGTTTATATATATATATACTTTGTTTGTTTGTTTGTTTGGCTGCACCAGGTCTTAGTTGCGGCATGCGGCATCTAGGTCCTTGACCAGGGATCGAACCCGGGCCCCCTTCATTGGGAGCACAGAGACTTAGCCACTTCCACCAGGGACGTCCCAAGGAGTCCTTTTGAAATGAGAGCTATCAAATGTGATATAGTGTAATGTTAGGGAATAATTTTTTAAAAAACCAAACAAAACTCCTTGCCACCACTTGGGAGATCCTGTGTCCTGATTCCATCTTCCATTACCTCACTGGTAAAACTGGGATAAGAAGGTAGCACAGAGGGGAAATTCTCCAAGCTCACACGGCGAGTAAGGGGCAAGGCCGGGGTCTGAACTTGAGATAGCATAGGCCCGAGATCAGGCCTTTGCTTCCCAGGCCCACTCACCATCCAGCAATGCCAAAGGTAGCATCGGCACAGCGGTGGCATCCCAGTGGGCAGTGGCAGTGGCAGAGGCCCAGCCAGGTGCAGGGCTCAGGGTGGGGACCACCAGGCAGAGGTTGCCAGAGGTCCAGTCCCTTGGGAGTGTATTGTGAGCTGCAATCAGTGAGGCCAGTAGCAGCGGGTGGACCAGACGTCAAGGACCACCCATGCGCCTCACCACAGCTGAGGACAGGGCAGCGTGGACACAGGTGTGGGGATGTGACAGGCCCCCTGTGCTCCGCCCCCGGCCCCTGTGACTCTCCGTCTGTCTGTGACTCTCACCAGCTCTGGTGTTGTCTCTCCATCCCCCTTGCTCTCTCCTCCTCTGCCCCCTGGCTCTCTTGCCCCTCGCTGGGTTGTCTGCAGCCCTCTCCTCTTCACTGTGTCTCTGATGACGCCTCCCACCACTCGTGTGCTTCTGGCTTCTCTCACCGTCTCTGTCCCTTTCACCACCTCTTGAGTGTCTCTCAGACTTTGACTGCCTCTCTGTCTTGGTCTGGGCAGACTCGTGTGTGTGTGTGTGCGTGTGTGTGTGTGTGTGTGTGTGTGTCCGTGTGTCCCCTGGACATACGTGTGGTGTTGTGGGTTGGCATGGAAGGTTTCCTGTCCTGTTGCTCTCGGGCCCAGAGGGGAGAGCCCAGGGTCCCTTGGCAAGAGGCTAGGAGGGAGTAGACCCCCAGGTCTCTGGAGGATTGGAGGTCAGAGCTCAGGCCCCAGGACAGGCAAGGGGCCACCCCTGCATGGCTGGAGCATGACCTTTGCTAACCCAGCTCCAGGAGGGGGCTCACATCCAAGCCATCAGAAGCCAAGGGCAACATCTGCTGGCCAGCTCTGTCCCACCGCCAGACCAGCCTGGAATACACTGGGGGCCACCGGCCGGCCGGCAGGGTCTGGCCTGGGGATGTTCCACCAGGGGGCGCCAACGTCCCAGGCTGGTGCTGGGACTCCCCGCTGGAGTGTCCTCAAGGTGTGGCCCCCACTTTTGAGCCCTTCTCCCCCTGTTTTCGATCTTGATAAGAGTTGCTCACAGCTCAGGGCTGGCTTCATCTGATGTTTGTTGAGGACCTGCACTTGCAGGTATGAGAAGGTATTCACAGGTTCCTTTCTCCTATCCCAGCCCTTGGAATTGGGGGTGGGTGGGGCGCATGTAATCATTCAACAAACATTTATGGGGACTTCCCTGGTGGTCCAGCAATTACAACTCTGCGCTCCCAATGCAGGGGGTCGGAGTTAGATCCCTGGTCAAGGAACTAGATCCCGCATGCTGCAACTTAGAGCCCACGTGCCGCAACTAAAAGATGCCGCATGCCACAACTAAAAAAAAAATAAGAGATCCTACATGCCGCAACGAAAGATCCCGCTCGCTCAAGGAAGATCCTGCGTGCCGCAACTAAGGCCCAGCGCAGCCAAATGAATAATTTTTTTTTTTTAAAAAGCATTTATGGAGCACCTACTGTGTGCAGAAGCTGCGGATGCAGTGGTGAGCAAGACAAGCACTGTCTGTCCCTGTAGGAGTCTGGGAGAGAGATGTCTGTAAACAAGAAATTATGGTTCTGGATGTGCTGTGAGGATGCTGAGACTGGACAGTAAGTTGGAGGCCGGATGGGGCAGGGGTGCTACTTCAGTTGGAGAGGCCCTCTTTGAGAAGGTTATAATTGTCTTGCAACCTTAATGGAAGAGGTAGCAGCCAGGAGCTTCCCAGGCAGAGGGCACAGCAGGTGCAAAGACCCTGAGGCAGGAGCAAGCTTGAAGGGAGTGAGAGAGGGAGAGTGATGAGAGGAGGTGAAGTCAGAGAAGTGGATGGGGGCCAGACCCGCGGGGCTTTGTAGGCTAGGCAGAAGTTGGGTTATGAGGGCAAGAGTGATGGGGAGCCATGGAGGGTTTAGGACAGAGGTAGTTCCCGGAGCTCAGGGCCCTGCCCCAAACCTCCTTTGCAAGCCTCGCTGACCCTGCCCCTACATCCCTCCCCAGTGTGTGTGGGGGGGAAACTGAGGTGACGGGGCCAGGCTGGGAGCCCAAACAAGGCTTGTCCCTCCTTGCCTCCACCCTGCTATACTGCAGCACTCTCTTCACCCAGTCCAAGAGGGACTTTGTTCCCCATAAAATTTATTGTAAAAATGTACAGGTGGCAGGTTCCCGGTGTCCCCAGCCCATAACTCAGAGGGGCCAACACTGTCGTATTTGCCTTACATCTTTTCTTCTGAGAAGAGCGATGGACTGAATCGTGTCTTCCCAAACTTATGTGTTGAAGTCCTAACCACCATACCTCAGAATGTGACTGTATTCACAGATAAGGTCTTTAAAGAGGTAATTAAATTAAAATGAGGTCAGTAGAGTGGGCCCTACTCCTATATGACTAGTGTCCCTACAAGAAGAGGAAATTTGGACACAGACAGGTGCAGAAGGGAGACCATGTGAGGACACAGGCAGAAGGTGGCCGTCTGCAAGCCAAGAAGAGAGGCCTCAGGAGAAACCAACCCTGCTGACACCTTGATCTTGGACTTCCAGCCTCCAGAATAGTGAGAAAATAACTTTCCGTTGTTTAAGCCACCCAGCCTGTGGCACTTTGTTATGGCAGCCCGAGCAAACCAACACAAGAAGTGTGTTTGTTATCTGTGCTGCATAACAAATTACCACAAACACAGTGGTGTAAAACAACGTGTATTAATTTTCTCACAGTCCCCTTGGGTCAGGAGTCCAGGCACCACAGTTGAGCTGGGTCCTTAGCTCAGGGTTTCACAAGGCTGCAATCAAGGTGCAGGCTGAGGTCAGGGTCCTCTTCCAAGCTCGCATGGCAGAATTCATTTCCTTGCATCTGTAGAACCCTTGGAGGCTGGTGTCTTCAAGGCCAGCAGGAGAATCACTGATATTCCACTGCTCTGACCTCTAGACCCAGCTTTAAAGATCTTGCCTGATTTGATCAGGCCCACCCAGGAAAATCTTCTTGTATTAGGGTTCTCCAGAGAAACAGAACCAATAGGCTCTATCTTTATCTATCTATTTATCTATCTGTCTATCTAGAGAGATTATATATATTACATATAGAAAGAAATCTAGGAAATTCCCTGGTGGTCCAGTGGTTAGGACTCTGCGCTTTCACTGCTGAGGGCCTGGGTTCCATTCTTGGTTGGGGAATTAAGATCCCGCCTGCCACGCAGCCAAAAAAACAAAAAACAAACAGAGGGGTCTGTTTTCCCCACACAGATGGGACCCTGTGAACTGTCCTCCTCCAGGGAGTCTGCCCTCATTTCCCCCAAGGCTGGGTGAGGGGTCTCCTCTGGCTCCCATGCCCTGGGCAGCCTCCATGGGCTTCTGACATGCATGTGAGACCCGCTAGATAGGCCTTGGATGGAGCTGGACACTGGGGCTGGAGACCCTGGCCTTGCCCCCAGTTAAGTCCCTTCCTGGTTGCAGGAATCACTTCCAGCTCTGTGCCTGGCCAAGAACCTTCAGAGAGCCTTTACTTACTGCCCTGCCAACCCCAGTGAACTGAGGGTGATGCCCCTTCCATGTGGAGAGGCCTGGCAGGGCAGGGCAGGCTCGGGCACCCCATGAGAACCCCTAGAGATGCTGGAAAGGAGCATCCTCAGTCTGTGGAAGGCACAGCCTGGCCCCTTGGTTCCTTCTTCCTGGGACAGCTGACAGCTGTGACTTGGGGACTTCTCTTGCCTGCCCCCTACCCTCCCCCCCACTTAAAGTGTATCTCTGCTCTTTTTACCCCACTTATGTGAAAAAGGATATTTTATTTTATTTTTTATTTACTTTTTTATTGGAGTAGAGCTGCTTTCCACTGCTGTGTCAGTCGCTGCTGTACAGCACAGTGAATCAGCCAGACGTATACATACATCCCCTCTTTTCTGGACTTCCTTCCCATCTAGGTCACCACAGAGCACTGAGTAGAGGTCCCTGTGCTCTACAGCAGGTTCTCATTAGTTCTCTATTTTATACATAGTAGTGTGTATATGTCAGTCCCAGTCTCCCAGTTCATCCCACCACCACACCCCACTTTCCCCCTTGGTATCCATACGTTTGTTCTCTACGTCTGTAGGATATTTTATTTTTAGTCTCTGGCCTTGGGAGTCCTGTCTTTGCCCCAGCCACCTCCTCTGGGGGGTTGGGTGAGGGCTGCTCCAGGGAGAGGTGTCCCCAACCCCAATCCTCTCTTCTCCAGTGAGTGCAGGCTGTGCTGTCACCAAGGTGTTGGACTGAGTGGGCAAAACCAGAATCGAATGTCCACACAGCAGGACAACCCCCACTTCTAGAGGGAAGGGAGGCTGGCCGAAAGGCTCAGGTGTCTGGGGTCCGGGAGCACTGGTGGGTGCACGGTGAGTGGGACCTGAGCCCCCTCCACGCTCTGTAATCAGAGTGGGCAGGGCCCAGACTCTGATCCTGGATGAGCCACCTTGGAGCTGGAGTGCCCCAGAAGCCTGGCACACGTCCCCCACTACCTGGAGTGTGGCTGGTAGGGATGGGTGAGGGAGAGTAGAGAAGAGGGAAGGGCTAGGCTCCCCAATTCCTACCAGGGTTTCTCCTCTCCTTCGACTACTTCCTTGGGATGGGGGTGCAGACCTTGCCAATCCTTTTGGCTGGGATGGGGGTAAATGCAGAGACACCCCCACGTGCACACAGGGCTTGTGGGACGTGAGTGACAACCTTGGGCCCAGGGAAGTGTTGGGTGGGTAGTCTTGGCCACCTTCAAAGACTGCAGTCCCCACTCCCATCCCTGTCCCCCATGGGAAGAATGGTTCACCTGGCTGGCAAGGCAGGGGGCTCAGAGGGACTGGGGCTGGATGGGATGCCTGATCTAGTGGGAGGGGTTGCGAAAAATACCTGGGGCGGGGTGTTGTTGGCCAGAAATAAGAATGCCTGGGGGGACTTCCCTGCCAGTCCAGTGGTTAAGACTCTGTGCTTCCACTGCTGGGGGCGTGGGTTCAATCCCTGGTGTTTGATCCCCGATCAGGGAACTAAGATCCCGCGAGCCGTGTGGCGCGGCCAAAAAAAAAGGATGCCTGGGGACTGGACAGGCGTATGTCCAGATGTTTGCTTAGTCCCACATCAAGTCTTCACCCACTGCCCCAGCTCTGGACATGCCCCCACGCCCATCTCTCCTGCTGTATTTTTTCTCTGAGACGCTTAGCGGCACATAGCATGGGATACGTGTTATTTATTTATTTATTTATTTATTTTTAACATCTTTATTGGGGTATAATTGCTTTACAATGGTGTGTTAGTTTCTGCTTTATAACAAAGTGAATCAGCTGTACATATACATATGATCCCATATCTCTTCCCTCTTGCGTCTCCCTCCCTCCCACCCTCCCTATCCCACCCCTCCAGGCGGTCACAAAGCACCGAGCCGATATCCCTGTGCCATGCGGCTGCTTCCCACTAGCTATCTACCTTACTACGTTTGTTAGTGTGTATATGTCCATGACTCTCTCTAGCCCTGTCACAGCTCACCCTTCCCCCTCCCCATATCCTCAAGTCTGTTCTCCAGTAGGTCTGTGTCTTTATTCCTGTCTTACCCCTAGGTTCTTCATGACATTTTTTTTTCTTCTTAAATTCCATATATATGTTTTAGCATACGGTATTTGTCTTTTTCTTTCTGACTTACTTCACTATGTATGACAGGCTCTAGGTCTATCCACCTCATTACAAATAGCTCAATTTCATTTCTTTTTATGGCTGAGTAATATTCCATTGTATATATGTGCCACATCTTCTTTATCCATTCATCCGATGATGGGCACTTAGCTTGTTTCCATCTCTGGGCTATTGTAAATAGAGCTGCAATGAACATTTTGGTACATGACTCTTTTTGAATTTTGCTTTTCTCAGGGTATATGCCCAGTAGTGGGATTGCTGGGTCATATGGTTGTTCTATTTGTAGTTTTTTAAGGAACCTCCATACTGTTCTCCATAGTGGCTGAACCAATTCACATTCCCACCAGCAGTGCAAGAGTGTTCCCTTTTCTCCACATCCTCTCCAGCATTTATTGTTTCTAGATTTTTTGATGATGGCCATTCTGACTGGTGTGAGATGATATCTCATTGTAGTTTTGATTTGCATTTCTCTAATGATTAATGATGTTGAGCATTCTTTCATGTGTTTGTTGGCAGTCTGTATATCTTCTTTGGAGAAATGTCTATTTAGGTCTTCTGCCCATTTTTGGATTGGGTTGTTTGTTTTTTTGTTATTGAGCTGTATGAGCTGCTTGTAAATTTTGGAGATTAATCCTTTGTCAGTTGCTTCATTTGCAAATATTTTCTCCCATTCTGAGGGTTGTCTTTTGGTCTTGTTTATGGTTTCCTTTGCTGTGCAAAAGCTTTGAAGTTTCATTAGGTCCCATTTGTTTATTTTTGTTTTTATTTCCATTACTCTAGGAGGTGGGTCAGAAAGGATCTTGCTGTGATTTATGTCATAGAGTGTTCTGCCTATGTTTTCCTCTAAGAGTTTGATAGTTTCTGGCCTTACATTCAGGTCTTTAATCCATTTTGAGCTTATTTTTGTGTATGGTGTTAGGGAGTGATCTAATCTCATACTTTTACATGTATCTGTCCAGTTTTCCCAGCACCACTTATTGAAGAGGCTGTCCTTTCTCCACTGTACATTCCTGCTACCTTTATCAAAGATAAGGTGTCCATATGTGCGTGGGTTTATCTCTGGGCTTTCTATCCTGTTCCATTGATCTATCTTTCTGTTTTTGTGCACATAGCATGGGATACGTGTTATTTATTATGTCTTGTTTATTGCCACCCTTCACCCCCTGTAGATTTTGTAAACTCACTGGGACCGAACTTTTATTGCCCCCTCCCAAGCCCCCGTTGCTATATCCCAGCTCCTAGGGCAAGATCTGGGGAGGGTCCTGGGTAAGGACTGAGAGTCTGGACACTACAGAATCTGGACTGGGTGCCTCTGATAACTTTCTATGATATCTGTGTCAGCTGCAGAGGACTCCACATACAAGGCTCCATGAGAGCTCCAGCTCAGGGATGGATGGGAGGACAACTCCTCTTCCCGGCCGTGTCCCTGGAGAGCCAGACACGGTGTTAGCGTCCCATCACTCACACCACAGGGCTGTTACTGCTGTCTTGAAAATGAGCCTGTCAAATCTGCACAACTTTTTTTTTTTTCTCCCCAAAGAGGCACCAGGCCCCGAGAGTGGGAGCCAGTTGCTCATAGGGGATCCTCCCTCCATCCCCAAGCCTCTGTTAGCGACCAGAGCCTGATGTGTTGAGGAGATACAGACCCCAGGGGGCAGGGCCTGCAGGTCTCTCCTCTTCCTAGCTTTCCCCTCTTTACTCCTTAACAGCTCAGAACTCTCCTCAGGTGTCCCTCCCCCACCCCACCCCCGCCCCGCCGCCCCCAGTGCCTCTGGCAGCTTCGTTTCTGGCAGGGGAGGTGAAAGCTGAAGTGAGAGGAACGTTTGGGCTGAGCTGGAAGCCAAGGGTTTTATATGCATGAATTCACTGCAGATTTCATAAAGACCCTGCGGGGCAGGGACAGGTCCAACAACTCAGATCACGCCTGAGTTCCAGCCTGCCTGGGGGCCTTGGGAAACTGTATGGGAGGCTGTAAAAATTCGCTCGTTCAACAGAGTGCCGTCTGTTTCTGATTAAGCCCCTTGTTGGTTGTTGGGGACACCTGGGTGGCAAAGTCAGACCCCATCCGTCTGTCCTAGAACAGAGATGAGTGCCGCTGAGCATGTAATGGGACCCCACCTAGCATAGGGGCTTTCCGGTAGTTGAGAAGGGACGCGGTAAGGGTAGCTGTCAGGCTGAAGAGGATTGCCTTAGAATAGTGGTTCTCAACCAGGGGACCTGCAGCCAGGTCTGGAGACGGCTGTCATAACGTGTGGTGGAGGGGAGCCGGGTGGCGAGGAGGGCTGTTGGCCTCTAGTGGGTTAGGGTTAGGCCACTATGCTTCTAGCCACCCTACAAGGCACAAGACAGCCCCCACAGTAAAGAAAGACCCGCCCAAATGTCACCAGTGCCATGGTTGAGAAACCAGTTGGATGACTCGCAGAAAAGTCAGTTTGACTTAGAGGCCGAGGCTGGTGAGAGCTGAACATGGAAGGAGGGAGAGGGGATTCAGGACAGCCCCGTTTTCCCCTAAGCCCCCAGGCTGCGAAGGAGGCAGGGGTCCCTGGTGCCCTGGGCAGCCCCCTGCATAGCAGGGCCCAGTTTCCCCAACAACAGCCGCACTAGCGAGAATGCAACAGACGCCCGGGAACCGCAAGTACGTGGTACCTTTGCGGGGCAGGAAGCACTGCGGGCCTCAGTTTCCCCAACGGGGGAAAAAATGGGAGCCCCGAGGGCCTGGTCGTGGGGCCAGGCCAGGAATGACCACATCCCTGGTGGGCGACGCCTGCTCGGGAACCGCGCCGCGGGAGAGGATTCTACCATAGACGAGAGGGAGTCGATGCTAATAAAGGGGAACGTGCGACCCTGCGTCCCAACCCAGCTTTCCCCGGCCTTGGGCCGACCTCCGCGACCGCCGCAAGGACCGAGTGGTCGGGGTCCCGAGAGTACTACAACTCCCAAGATGCCTCGCGCCGCCTGCGCCAGGAAGGGCCGCCACAGCCGGCGGCCAATGGGGGGTACGGAGGCGCGGCCTCTGCGCACGTGGCGTCCTGACGCACTGACGGCGACGTCGGGGTTTGTGTGCGCGAGAGGCCGCCGATAAAGGTTGGGTGCCTCGCGCCGGGGGCCGTTGGGAGGGAGCGTGCCCCCGCCCCCTCCCCGGCCCCCACTCGTACACCGCCGCTGCAGGGGCCCCGCCTTCCCATCGATCCCCGCGGGAAGGCCCTGGGTCTCCCCAGCTCATTCCCCGGTCGGGGCCGCAGGTGAGAGACCGGAGGGGAGGGGGTGGGGGAGGGACCGGAGGGCGGAGACGTTGGGGAAACGGAGAACGTGAAACCGGAAGAGATGCCTTAAAGGGAAGGGCGCTACTTCACCTCCGACTTTTGTCCGCCGGGCCGGCTCCGACTCTTTAAAGGGCAAGGGGCTGCTTTTAAAGGGGCGGGGCAGGTTGTGCAGTTTATAAAGAGCTTCCCGCTTCCATCACCCCCCCCCCGCCTCCCACCCCCCGAGAATAAATTGTCTCTTTAAAGGCCGGTGACAGTGTCCCAGGTACTGAAAGAAAAGCTTCTGAATTCTAATGGCTTCAAAGCAGTCCCTAGTTTAGCTCAGAGAAGCTGGAGATTGTTGTGCAGGAGCAGGATCCTCTTAAAGGGGAAGTCGGGCCTGATTGGAAGGGTGTGGCCCGGCCTTTTGAAGAGGGTGCTCTTTACCAGATAAGATGGGTCCCAGCTCTTTCAGAGCACGGATGTCTCCTGTTTAAGGAATGCCGGCCTTCTGAAAGACACGTGCAGCTTCCTGGGATAGCCTCTTAAAAGGACTTGCTTATATTTTAAAGGGGACGCTCATCTTTTTAAAGGGAATCTTTACGGCTTGTGCAAAGGGATGCCCAGCTTTCTTTCATTCAAGATATGTTCACTGAGTACTCACTCTGTGCCAGATATTATTCTAGGCGCTGGGATGCAACAGTGAACAAGATGCCACTAGCATCTAGTGGACCGAGGCCGGGGATACTGCTAACCAACTTGCAATGCAGGAAACAGCCCCCTGTCCAGCTCCAATATCAACAGTGCTGATGCTGGGAAACTGATTATAAAGTAGGTTAGAAGGTGATAAGCCCTATGAAGAGAAAAAATAAGTCAAGGAAAGAGAATGCAGCATGCTGGGAGGGGTTGCAGAGTTAGGTAGGGTGGTCAGGGAATAATTCCCCAAGATGACATTTCAGCAAAGACTTGGAGGTGAGGGAGGGAGCTTACTGGATATTGGAGGAAAGAGGGTACTAGGCAGGGGCCTGTGTGGGCCCCCAGATGGGAGTGGGCATGCCTGACCCGGCCCTGTGACCATAGTGCTCTGAGGGTTGGAGAGGCTAGCAGGACAGTCAGGGAGGGAAGGAAGCCATAAGCCGTGGGAAGTCTGAAGGTTCTTGTAAGGGGTTCGTTTTCTGCTCTCAAATGGGAGCAGTGGAAGGCTTTAGCACAGAGGAATGAAATGGTGTGTCTGTGTTGACAGTTTCCATTCAGCCTCTGTGTTGGGAACAGACTGGGGTTAGGAAGAGTAAGGGTGGAAACTAGGAGAGCTGTCAGAAGGCTGTTGCAGTTTCCCAGGAGGGAGATGTTGGTGCCCTAGAAAAAGGTGGTAATGGGGGACTTGGTGGGAAGTGGCCGGATTCCAAGGACGCTCCTGCCCGAATAGGGGAATCCGCAGACAGACTGGTCATAGAGAGTGAGAGGAAAAGGGGAGGGGAGGATGCCCTGGGACTTTTGGCCTGAGCAAGAATAAAGGTGTTTTTGGAGATGGAGCAGACTGGGAGTGAACGAGATATTTGTGGGGGACAGAGAGGGGAGAGAGCAGGAGCAAAAACTGGACTTAGGTTTTGGGCATGTTAAGTTTGAGTTGTCTATTAGGCATCCAAATGGCATAGTCGAGCAGGGGTGTAGGTTTCAAAGGACAGGTATCAAGTGGAGATCAATTTTGGAATTGTCCAATTTATAGATTGTGAAGTCCCAGGAGTGGGTGAGGGCTTCCAGGGAGAGTGTGGATACAGAATAGGAGTGTTGACAGAGCCCTGGACTCTCCTACATTCACAAGTAGGACTAGCACCTGAAACTGAGAAGGGTGGCAGGTGATGAGCGCGGTATCCCAGAAGCCAAGGGGACTGGTTTAAGGAGAGAGAGAATAAGGCGTCCATTGGCCACTGAGCGGAGACCACTGGATTTAGCAACTAGGAGGCCATGAGTGGAGGGGGCTGGGGGAGGATCTGATTGACAGGGTTTGAGATGGGAAAGAGCATGTATTGATGGCACTTTTAAGTTGCTCTGCTGCAAGGAGACAGAGAGAAATGAGGCCATAGCTGGAGGAGGAAGTGGGGTGAAGGGTTTTTGTTATTTTAAAGATGGGAGGGCTTCCCTGGTGGCACAGAGGTTAAGAATCCGCCTGCCAATGCAAGGGACATGGGTTCAAGCCCTGGTCCAGGAAGATCCCACATGCCGTGCGGCAGCTAAGCCCAGGTGCCACAACTACTGAGCCTGTGCTCTAGAGCCTGCGAGCCACAACTACTGAGCCCACGTGCCACAACTACTGAAGCCCACGCGCCTAGAGCCCGTGCTCCACAACGAGAGGGCACCACGATGAGAGGCCCGCGCACCGCAACGAAGAGTAGCCCCTGCTCGCCACAACTAGAGAAAGCCCGTGCGCAGCAATGAAGACCCAACGCAGCCAAAAAAATTTTTTTTTTAAGTTACAAAGATGGGAGACCTGGCTTGTGGGTACACTGATGGGAACGGTCCAGGAGATGAGGAGAATCGCTGTAGGTGGGAAGTCAGAGTCTTTAGGCCCAGAAGTAGGCAGGGGGGAGGGGGTAGTGCAGGGTTCCTCAACCTCAGCACCACTGGCATTTTGAACTGATTGTTCTTTGCTGTTCGGGGTTGGGGGTGGTGCTGTAGGGGGTTGGGGGTGGTGCTGTAGTGTGCGTCGTAGGGCGTTGAGCAGCATCCCTGGCCTCTGCCCACTGGATGCCAGTGGCACCTGCTCCTCCAGTCGACGGCCAGATAACCAGAACAGTCTCCAGGCATCGCCACATGTCTGCTGGGGTGGAGGGCGTGATGGTGGTGGTCGAGGGAGCTTCCATTGCCCCATTGAGAGCCACCAGTGTAGTTGTTGGAAGATGGGAATGTTCTCTTCTGGTTGCTTTTATTTTCTCAGCGACAAGATCAATGGCAGGGTCACCTGCTAAGAGCAAGAGGGGATAGGAGAGAGATTTGAGGCACGTGTCACCTGGCGGGGTGGGTGAGTGGACCAGAGAAATGCAGCATGAGCTGTGCAGGGTGTTGGGGAGGGAGCTTTGAGATCCTTGGGCACGAATGCAAAAGGGGGCCGAGGCCAGCCAGTTTCCAGTGCTGGGTAAGGGGGGCAGTGAGGGTGTGGATGAGGGGGTGGAGGATGCAGAGCCCACAGGATCAATGGGTGGTAGATATGGTTGAACCTAGGGGTCCTGGGTTAGGGTCCCAAGAGGGAGTGGTGGAGCAGGATGAGTGGCGGTGGAGAGCGGATGCTCACAGGGGCTTTGTCTGTAGTGAAAGGTTTGGGGGATGGCAGCAGAAGCGGGTATTGAGGCAGGATGGGGATGAGGTCTTTAGAGGGACCAGAGGATCCAAAGCGCGGTGCTAGAGACCCCAGCCTTCTTCAGAGACACTGCCTGTCTTTAGAGGGGCTGAACATAGCCGGAAAGGCAGTACCTGGCCTCATAAAGGCCACGTCCAGTGGTCCAGCCTGCTGGAGGAGATGGCCGGCATGGCGGTGGTGGGGGGTAACCAGTTCTTCCCAATTTGCCATAAGTTTCCCTTTTAGCACCCAAAGCCTTCCATCGTGGGCAGCCTCTCCGGCCAGAGCTGACCTGGACTCTAGGAAGCCGTAATCCTAAGGGATGTGTCCCGTGCCTCTTACAGGGCCAGCCCATGGGTTTGGGGTTGAGATAACCCGGTGTGTGGGCGGAGGTGGGGGGACCACCCGCCCTCGCCTGACCCGGAATCCCTCCTCAGGTGTGATGGTCGGCTCCCACGCGGACATGGCGCCGGCCTCTACCGCAGAGGGGGCCGGGGAAAAGCCGGGCCCCGCGGCTCCTGCCCCCACGGCCCAGTATGAGTGTGGGGAGTGCGGCAAGTCCTTCCGCTGGTCGTCCCGGCTCCTGCACCACCAGCGCACGCACACGGGCGAGCGTCCCTACAAGTGCCCTGACTGCCCCAAGGCCTTCAAGGGCTCCTCGGCCCTGCTTTACCACCAGCGGGGCCACACGGGCGAGCGGCCCTACCAGTGCCCCGACTGCCCCAAGGCCTTCAAGCGCTCGTCGCTGTTGCAGATCCACCGCAGTGTGCACACTGGCCTGCGGGCCTTCACCTGCGGCCAGTGCGGCCTGGCCTTCAAGTGGTCGTCCCACTACCAGTACCACCTGCGCCAGCACACGGGCGAGCGGCCCTACCCCTGCCCGGACTGCCCCAAGGCCTTCAAGAACTCGTCCAGCCTGCGGCGCCACCGGCACGTGCACACGGGTGAGCGGCCCTACACCTGCGGCGTGTGCGGCAAGAGCTTCACGCAGAGCACCAACCTGCGGCAGCACCAGCGCGTGCACACGGGCGAACGGCCCTTCCGCTGCCCGCTCTGCCCCAAGACCTTCACACACTCGTCCAACCTGCTGCTGCACCAGCGCACCCACGGCAGCGCCGCCGCCCCCGCCGCGGGCGCCGCCCCCGCCCCTCCGCCGCGGGAGCCCGGCGGCAAGGTCTTGGTCTCGGAGGCCTACCTACAGCGGCCCCTCCAACCCCCCAGCCCGCCGGCGCCCCCGCCGCCCGCGCCCCCGCCCGTGGTGCCCGAGCTCTTTCTGGCCGCGGCCGAGACCACGGTGGAGCTGGTGTACCGCTGCGACGGCTGCGAGCTAGGCTTCGGCAGCGAGGAGCTGCTCTTGGAGCACCAGCCCTGTCCCGGGCCGGAGGCGCCGCCCCCGCCCGCGGACGCGCCCTCGGAGCCGCGGAAGGCCGACCCTACCCCGCCGCCCTCACTGTCCCCGCCGTCCCCCCTGCCGCAGCCCCCTCCCGCCGCCTCTGCCCCTGGCTTCGCCTGCCTCCCCTGCGGGAAGTCCTTCCGGACGGTGGCCGGCCTCTCGCGCCACCAGCACAGCCACGGGGCGGCCGGCGGGCAGGCGTTCCGCTGCGGCAGCTGTGACGGCGCCTTCCCGCAGCTGGCCAGCCTCCTGGCGCACCAGCAGTGCCACGTGGAGGAGGCAGCGGCCGGGCGCCCGCCCCCCCAGGCTGAGGCTGCCGAAGTCACCTGTCCCCAGGAGCCGCTCGCCCCCGTCCCCGCCCCGTCCGCTCCCGCGCCCGCCCCGGCTTCCGCGGAGCGACCCTACAAATGCGGCGAGTGCGGCAAGGCCTTCAAGGGCTCATCGGGGCTGCGCTACCACCTGCGGGACCACACGGGCGAACGGCCCTACCAGTGCGGCGAGTGTGGCAAGGCCTTCAAGCGCTCGTCGCTGCTGGCCATCCACCAGCGCGTGCACACCGGCCTACGGGCCTTCACCTGTGGCCAGTGCGGCCTTACCTTCAAGTGGTCGTCGCACTACCAGTACCACCTGCGGCTGCACTCGGGCGAGCGGCCCTACGCTTGCGGGGAGTGCGGCAAAGCCTTCCGCAACACGTCGTGCTTGCGGCGCCACCGGCACGTGCACACGGGCGAGCGGCCCCACTCCTGCGGCGTGTGCGGCAAGAGTTTCGCCCAGACCTCCAACCTGCGGCAGCACCAGCGCGTGCACACGGGCGAGCGGCCCTTCCGCTGCCCGCTCTGCCCCAAGACCTTCACACACTCGTCCAACCTGCTGCTGCACCAGCGCACGCACTCGGCCGAGCGCCCCTTTGCCTGCCCCATCTGCGGCCGCAGCTTTGTCATGGCCGCCTACCTGCAGCGGCACCTGAGGACGCATGCCCCGGCCAACGCCGCTTCTGGCCCCGCAGCCCCCGGCGCCGGTCCCCAGACCCCTGCCCCACTGGCTGCCGCCCCAGCCCCGTCCGCCACCCAAGATGTCCACGTTCTACCCCACCTCCAGGCCACGCTCTCCCTAGAGGTGGCAGGAGTCACGGCCCAGGCCCCGCCCCCTGGCCCAGCAGCCCCCAACTCCCAGACGTTTCTCCTGGTGCAGACTGCTCAGGGCCTCCAGCTGATCCCCAGCAGCGTCCAGCCCCCCACAGCCCCGCCTCCCCCCGCCCCCCCTAAGCTTATCTTGCTGCCCTCCTCCAGTACTGGTGGTGGGGGCAGCGGTGCAAGGCAGGGCCCGCGGGCAGTGGGGAAAGCTGGGCAGGGGGCTGGAGTAGTCTGGCTGCCAGGCCCTGGGGCGCTAGGGGTGCAGGGAGGGAGCAACACCGGGGCCAGCGCGGGAGCGCAGAGCCTCATAGTTCTGCAGAATGTGGGCGCTGGGGAGGCAGGGCCACAGGAAGTGAGCGGGGTCCAGCTCCAACCCCTTCGGCCAGCCCCGGAATTGACCGCGGTCCAGCTCCAGCCGGCCCCGGAGGTGACCACGGTCCAGCTCCAGCCGGCCCAGGAGGTGACCACGGTACAGCTCCAGCCTGTAACGGGTCAGCTGTCCAATTCCAGTGGGGGAGCCGTCACCACTGAGGCGCCTAATCTGCTGGTGGTTCAGAGTGGGGCAGCGGAGGAGTTGCTGGCGGACCCCGGCCCGGGGGAGCCCGGTGACGGTGAGGCCAGCACTGGTGTGGTCCAGGATGTGCTCTTTGAGACGCTGCAGACGGAGGAGGGGCTGCAGAGTGTCCTGGTGCTGAGCGGGGCTGATGGGGAGCAGACCCAGCTGTGTGTGCAGGAGGTAGAGACCTTACCCTCGGGGCTGGCTGAGCCGCCAACCCCTGGCCCAACGGGACAGAAACTGCTCATTATCCGCAGTGCCCCGGCCTCCGAGCTGCTGGAGAATGGCAGCGTTGGGGGAGGCGCCGCTGCGCTGCAGCTGCTGGCCCCACCACCACCTGGCCCAGGCTCTGCTCCCGCGGGCGTCCCTGCGGCTCCTGCCTCCCAGATGGTACAAGTGGTCCCTGCAGGAGCTGCACCTGGGGGCATGACCCCACAGGGCCTACCCTCCATCCAGTTTGTCCAGACTCTGCCCGCAGTCCAGCTGGTGCACACGTTTTGAGTAGAACCACTGGTACCCCTTCCCGCCCCACACAGAGACCCCGACTCACTGTCAGCCTGGGCTGGGCTGAGCTGGGGGGAGGGGAACTGCAGGCTGGGCTTGCTAATAAAGACCAGAATCTCCGCTCCTGTGTTTTTGTTTTATTTGTGGTTTGGGAGATCACTGTCACGGCCATAGCCACCACTTGGGAACTTGGAGTCTCATCTCTTGCTTCCTGGTTCGCAGGTGACTTGCTTTGCGTCTTGGGGCCAGCCACTTCTCCTATGTGGGCTCTGTTTATCCTTTTTAAAAAAGGGATGCAACGGTCACTATATGGGGGAGGCGTTGGAATCTAGAATCCTGGTTCTGCCACTTGTTCTCTGTAAGTCACCCCACCGCTCCTCTCACGGAAAAATGGGTGGGTGGGAATGCCCATTCCGAATGTCACTGAGAGCCGGGGTGGGTTGGTTTGGGGTGGGGCAGTTTGGGAGCCCGTGGGCTCAAGATGCTGACGCGGCCCCTCCCGCGAAGGCCCTGGAACCTAAGAGAACCACTGAGTTCGCCGCCCCGCCCCCACCCCCTGCGCTCAGGTTGCTTAGGAACCAGGGGACGTCGGGAAGCAAGCGTGCGTTCAGCGCGCGACCGGTAAGTACCGCTCCCCGCCCCCCAACGCCAGGTCCCCCGCTCCCATCCCCAGCCCCTTCCCCCGCCAGCGTCCTCCAGGCCCCCTTTCTCTGTTGCTCCTCCCCTTGCAGGGTTGCCGCTCCCCGCCTTAGTCCATTCCCAGCCCACGCCCAGACTCTCCCCCTACCCGCTGCCAGAAGGTTGGCAACAGTTGCTAAGGCCGAGAGCAGGCACCGCCCCGCCCCCAGTGCGCTAGTCTAACGTCACTTCCGCCGACGACCCCCTTCTCAACCCTGCTCCCCCCGCACCTTGTCAAAAGCGAAGCGACCCACAGAGGTGCTTGCAAGTCCTTGTTCCTGCGACAGACGCCGTTCGGGGGCGATTGGGGCAGAGAGGCTCTGGGCACTGGGGGGTGGGGAGCGGGCTCCATTCCCTGCCTGTGGGGGTAGTTTCGCTCACCCCCAGGGCCGCCCCGGAACCTGGAAGGGAGCCCGGTGTTGGCAGGTGTTGGCGTGCACCGGGCATTTAGGCGTAGATCGCTGGACACCACTGGGGGCCGGGGGGGCACCCCGAGAGACTTTAGAAAGGTCGATGGGTTGACGGGGAAGCCTGTCCTGTCTCGGACATCTCTTGGGACCTGACCTGGGACATACTGTTGCGTGATCCGCAGCTCTGGGGCGCTTTGGGGACGAGAGGTGCCCTCCTGACGCTGACCGGCTTGTTTTCGCCAGGTGCACGCCTGCTCCCTTGGGGGCGCGGGAGCCTGGGGGCTGCCATGGCCCCCAGCCACCTGTCGGTGCGGGAGATGAGGGAAGATGAGAAACCTTTAGTGCTGGAGATGCTGAAGGTGAGAGCGGGCAGGGGCGCCAGTGAGCCTGGGAGGGTGGGGTGGAGGGTACCAGTGAGGGGGGGCCGGGACACCAGTGAACCTGGGAGGGGATGGGGACACCTGTGAGCCTGGGAGGGGGCGGGGACAGAATGAGGGGAAACCAATGAGCCTGGTGGGGCGGGGACACCAGTGAGTCTGGGGGAGGGTACCAGTGGGGGGGGCTGGACACCAGTGAGCCTGGGAGGGGGCGGGGACAGAATGAGGGGGCACCAATGAACATGGGGGTGGGGCGGGGACACACCACGGAGCCTGGGAGGGGGCAGGGGCGGCATTTTGAGTGGCTTCAGTCACCTTCCTGAGCCAGCCGTGACCCCCCGGCAAGCAGTCTTTTGCTGCTCCTAAGAGGGCCCTTGGGCCCTCCTCTCTCTAGTTCTTTCTCCCTACCCTGGGGATCAAAAAGGGTTTTCACCGCTGTAGGGCTGACACACCAACTCCTTCCCTATCCTCCGCACTTCCAGTCTTCCCTACGCCCCAGCCTCCTGCTTTTCAAAGTAGAGCCCTTGGGCCTCAGCCTGGCACTCGAGGACGCCCCAGGCGCCCCTCCAGCTTTCTCTCTTGCTTGGGTCAGCTCCTCCATCCAGCCTCCCCTGATGCCTGCCTCTCCACTGAAGTGGGAGCCCTCACAGTTCCTAATTCACCAGCTCACTCATTCAGAGCCCAGTGTGCCAGCCGTGTGGTCCTGGACCCTCCGCCACAGGCCTCAGCTCACTGCCTTCCTTTCTCCTCCGGCAACCCCTGCCCCGGATCCCTCCCGGGCAGGGCCTGCCTCCTCCCCGCCCCTTTCCTGCTGCCCACGGGAGCCCCCCCACTCTGACTGCTCCTCCTGCCTGCAGGCTGGCGTGAAGGACACAGAGAACCGCGTGGCCCTCCACGCCCTGACGCGGCCACCGGCCCTGCTCCTCCTGGCGGCAGCCAGCAGCGGCCTGCGCTTCGTCCTGGCCTCTTTCGCCCTGGCCCTCCTCCTGCCCGTGTTCCTGGCCGTGGCGGCCATGAAGCTGGGCCTGCGGGCCCGGTGGGGCTCGCTGCCCCCGCCGGGCGGGCTGGGGGGGCCCTGGGTGGCAGTGCGGGGCTCAGGGGATGTGTGCGGTGTCCTGGCCCTGGCCCCAGGCTCCAGCGCTGGAGACGGGGCCCGGGTCACCCGCCTCTCTGTGTCTCGCTGGCACCGCCGCCGAGGCGTGGGCAGGCGGCTGCTGGCCTTTGCTGAATCCCGGGCTCGAGCCTGGGCGGGCGGCATGGGGGAGCCCCGGGCCCGGCTAGTGGTCCCGGTGGCCGTGGCAGCGTGGGGCGTGGCCGGGATGCTTGAGGGCTGTGGCTACCAGGCCGAGGGGAGCTGGGGTTGCATGGGCTACACGCTGGTGAGGGAGTTCAGCAAGGAACTATGATGCCAGACCCTGGAGGAAGGAAAACCAGCGCTTAGTGAGCACCTACTGTGTGCAGACACTTTCACACCGTCCTTCCATGAATCCCCAGCCCACCCAGGGCCCAGAAACTGAGGCCTGCAGAGGGCAAGAGACCCCACCACAGCCTGACGTCTGTCTGTAATGTTTGAACTTCTCAGAGAGGTCGGCCCATCTAACCCCTGCCTCAGATTCTGTCTGCACTGAGAAGTCTCCCCATCTGCCTGTCAAGCCTGTGCCGTCTGTGCTATGAGCCTGGGAGAGACGTGGGGCAGGAGGAGAGGAGGCCGAGCAAGCCTGCCCCCCACCCCGACCAGGGTTAGGACTTAAGCAGGGGCACCCCAAACAGGGACAAGGCCCCCAGGGAATGGGGTGGGGCTTGATGCTGTGCTTGGAGTGGGTGAGGCTGCAGAGGCAGAGAGAGGGTGAGGGGCCTCTGCAGGGGAGGGTTGTCTGCCTCGAGAGCCCCAGGGGAGGGAGGGGGGTGGTGGGCTCAGTGCTGCCCTCCCGGCCAGCCTCTCCCCGGGAAGGTGAGAGCCCAGAGGGGCAGGCAGACCCATCTGGTTTTTAACACCCGTTTGTTAATAAAGCCTGAAACTGCTGTGCGCCTGTCTCCCTCTCTCTGATGCCTTTTCCAGTCCATCTCCGAGGCCCCCCTTCCGTCTGGCTCCTCCTTCCCCGAGGTTGACATTAATTGTTGGCAGCGGGGGTGCTGGACTCGGGGCAGGGGAGGCAATGAGCTCAAGGCAGCCCTGCTCCCTGCCAGCCCTCTGACTCAGGCTCCCCATTACCGAAGTTTTTCCGCCTCACAGCTGCTTAGTGCAGGAAGAGAGAGAGAGAGAGAGAGAGAGAGAGAGTGAGAGTGTGTGTGGGGGGGGGTGTGTAGTCGCCCTCCCTCACCCAAGCCTTGACCCTTGGTCCCCCAACCCCTGACCCCAGTTTCCTCGGGAGACACGCAAGTTCAACCACGGCTCCCTCAGACAGGAGGTTGGGGACTTTTGCGTGCAGATCCACGGCGGGGGGGGGATGGAGAGAGGAGTTTCTCTGTCTCTTTTCCCAATCCAGGAAGTTCTTCCTGGTGTCTGGCTGCAAGCCCTCTTGCTGCACCGGGAGCCCCAGTTGTGCCAGGTCCCCAACCCCGGCATCTGATGTGAATCCATCCTTGATGCTCTCTGGTCCCAGCACGCTTCCCTGGCTGGACAAGAGAGGAGGCAGATGGATGGGCACCCCACCCGTGCACCCCTGTTCCCCAGCATACGCCCTTGCCTGGATGCTTCCCTGCAGCCTGCTGCCCCCAGGCCGGCTCCCCAGTGGGTGTTTGCAGTTGGACACCCTCCCTGCTGCCTGCCACCGCCCTCCTCCCCAGGCCTCAGTCGCCGGCCAGCCCCCTCCCCGCCCCCCCTCCCATCCCCTGCTGCCTCCTCGGCAGCCTCTCCTCCTCCTGGCAGAGCGTCCAGCCGCTGCCTGCTCCTCCCCAGGTCCCGGGCGCCTCTGGCAGGAGCCTCCCTCTCTCCCTCCCTTCCCCCCTCCTGTGGCCGCTAGCTCCTCCCCTCTCCTGCTCCTCTCCCTGTTCACCCCATCCCCAACCCGACTCTGCAGACATGAGGGTCTTGGCCTGCCTCCTCGGTGAGTGACCCTTCTCCTCGGGGACTCGGGCCTGGGCCCCACCCTCTGACCCCTGAGCTCACCCACTGGAGAGCCTCAGACTTCCGGGGCCTCATCCCTATTGCTTGGGGGATACAGGACATCTGGCCCTCCCTTGCCTGATCCCCCAGGGACCCAGCCTCTGGCACCCCCGTCCTACCCTCTTAGGAGCCCCAGAGACCTACCTCCTACCCCCCCCCACCCCACCAGCCCTGATCCTGTGGGGGGTCACCCATCATTTGACCTTTAGTCAGGCCCCTGGGGGAGTGCAAAGGGCCTGGGCGCCTGCCCTGAGGCATCTGGGGCCCCGCCCACCTCAAGGACCTGAACCTCGCCAGGCCCTCCACCCAGAGTCCTGCTTCCCAGCCGCGGGGTTTCTGGTTCAGAGGCATGAGGCCTCACTCTGTCCACCCCTCCAACCTCCCTTCCAGTGGCTCTGATGGGGATCCAGGCTGTTGGTAAGTGGCCCCAAACACTTCCATCTGGCCTCACTCAGCTGCAGGCCCACCCCGTGCCCAGCCTCACCCTCCAGTGGGACCCTGTTCGCCCCCATCCGCCTGTGACCTCGGGCACCACTTCCCCCAGGACCACCTGGGCGACAGCCTCCTTCTTCCTACGGGGCACCACTGCTCCCCTGGGTACCCAGCAGTTGGGCTCCCCGTTAGCGGCCAGGACACTGGCCTCCCGGTGATGCCCTGCAAGACAGCACCCAGCCCGTACCCTCCCCCTGGCCCCAGGGTCTCCAGGACATCACAGCCTTTCCTCTGTCCTCCCCAGAGTGGCTGCGTCTGGCCGATGGCCCCCACGGGTGCGCGGGCCGCCTGGAGGTGTGGCACGGCGGGCGCTGGGGCACCGTGTGCGACGATGGCTGGGACCTGAGGGATGCTGCTGTGGCCTGCCGCGAGCTGGGCTGTGGGGGCGCGCTGGCTGCCCCTGGAGGCGCCTTCTTCGGGGAGGGCGCGGGGCCCGTGTGGCTGAGCGAGCTGGCCTGCCGGGGCGGTGAGCAGCAGCTGGGCCTCTGCCCCCACCGCGGCTGGAAGGCCCACATCTGCTCCCATGAGGAGGACGCAGGCGTCGTCTGTGCAGGTAAGGGGCCCTCGACCCCCTCCAAGGGACATTGCTTCAGAGACGACCCAGGGACACAAGTCCTCAGTCCAGTAACTCTGAGAATCCAGAAGTCCAGACACCCCACCCCTGACACCCCACCCCTGACACCCCCTGCAAAGCCAGGATTTACCACTACCTTGGAGGGTTCCTGCCTCACTCAGGGCCTGCCCTCTTTATAGCATCTGGGGATCGCATGGCGGGGATATTGAGTAATATCTTCCAAACTGAGAGGGAACTTTGAGACCAATAAACAAGGCAGTAAAGAACAACTCTGAAGTTTACTGTGGGGAACTCATACAGGCAGGATGGATCTGGTGGGCAGCGATCCATTTATTTGCAGCTGTGCTGTGCACCACCGCAAAGGGTGCAGGAAGATTTAAAGGGGCCAACGCTAGAGACAGAATCTGAGTACCAAGGGAGAAGCATGTTTTCCTTCCCCCAGGGGGTCTATGACCATCATTCCTCATGGACCATTAATCCTCTATGTCAACAAAAGGCATCCTTCCTGTTTTCGTATCAGACAAGGCAAGGGTAAAAGCTGATAGGGAACCTCTCTGGCTTGGGCGCGTTCCTGTGAGTGGGACAAAGCTCAGCCATGCAAAGAGGGGAGGGGGTGGGGCCGCAGGCCTGAGATGGGGCTGACAAAACAGAGCCAGTGCGGTCCAGCCACACGCTGCTCTCCCGAAGGTCAGCGTGTGTCGGACTCCAGGGATTGGGACGACTCACCTTCAGTCCTGGATGGGGACCCCTGGCCGGGGCTGTCTGGGGAGCTGAGCCCCGGCTCTGAGGAGGCCCCGGTGATGCCTGGTGAGCCCCCCCCACATGTGCCCCGTCTCCAGCTTCGGCTGTGAGGGAGAAGGGACAGAGAGGCCCGTCTCCTCCACAATCCCGAGGGCCCCCGCCAAGGCCCCCTTCGGACCCCTGGGAACTCTCGGGACTGACCTGCGGCCCCAGGAGGTGCAGCTGCCGATCTCCCTCCCTGCTGTCTCCTCACCCAGCCCCCCGCCCAGCCGGGACCCCCCAGAGCGGCTCCCGGAAGAAGAGCCCCCGGCCGCCCAAGCCCACCAAGTCCACTAGGGCCCCTTTGCTGACTGCCGGAGCCCCCCGTCAGGGTAAGTCCGCGCAGGCCTCCCCTCTGCAACAAATCCGGATGGGGTGAGGCGCTAGGCCCGCTGGACCAAACTGGGACACCCCCCCCCAGGTATGCGGGGGCACTGCATCCCCCGGGGATTCACAGTCAGGCCCAGGCTCCCCACCCGGTCAGGAGACCCGGGTGTCCACTCCCGGGACCCAGGCCCTTGGCCTGCTCAGATCCTGGCTCTCCCCTTAACAGCCGGCTGGCAGGCCCATCTCAGGCCACTGACCGCCCCCCACCCCCACCCCCCCCGCGGCTTGAATCCGCGTATCCCCAGCTGCCTCGCACGAGGCCCCTGACTGCCCCTCTCCCCGCCCGCCCGCCAGAGCGGCTGCGCCTGGTCTCCGGCCCCCACGGGTGCGCCGGCCGCCTGGAGGTGTGGCACGGCGGGCGCTGGGGCACGGTGTGCGACGACGGCTGGGACCTGCGGGACGCCACCGTGGCCTGCCGCGAGCTGGGCTGCGGGGGTGCGCTGGCCGCCCCCGGCGGGGCCCGGTTCGGCCCGGGCGCAGGGCCCGTGTGGATGGACGACGTGGGGTGCGGAGGCGGGGAGCAGGCCCTGCGGGACTGTCCCCGAAGCCCCTGGGGCCGGAGCAACTGTGACCACAGCGAGGACGCAGGACTGGTCTGCACCGGTATGTGCCCGCCTCCCCAGACCCCTCCCCCAGGGCCACGCCCCCTCCCCACTCACCGAGGTCTCAACTTTAAGGAGCTCTCTAATCCCCTTCCCTCCTCCCTTCCTCCCTCCCCTCCCTCCCTCCCCTTTCCCTCCCTTCCTTACTCCCTTCCTCCTTTCCTTCTCTCTCTCCCTCCTTCCTTCTTTTCACACTCATTAAGCCCCATCCACAACGGGCACAGACCCAGTTCTCACTCTCCTGACTTTTAGGAGGCAGGGGTGGCCCACAGGTGTGGGGTAGGAAAGTTCAAGGACTGCACCCACTAGAGGAGCCTGCCCACCTACCTGCACAGGGGGCAGGAAATGTTTCAGTCGGTGGTTGGGAAAGGGGAGAGGGAGCTACAGAGGAAGCTGGGAGCCAGCTCTGGGCCTCACCCCCACCTGCCTGGCCTCCTGGGTGGATGTCCTCGCCCCACCCTTCACGGATGCAAGACAGAAGCTCAGAGATGTAAAGCAGGTGGCCCAGAACTTGACTGCCATGTCTGTCCCACTACACAGATGGATCTGGGTATCTAGCGTGTAGGGTGTGGTGGGGATGGAGACCAAGGGGACACAGGTCGGGGCACAGATTGGTGGACCAGAGGCAGTGATGGTGGTGCCTCCGTGGGAAGCACATGGGGGCAGAAATGGGGCCTCTGAAGCCCAGTTCCCAGGAGGTGAGTTGAGTCTCCAGCGGGAGTAGAAGCTGTTGGGGAGAAGAAGTGAACCCCATTGAGGGGCCCGGGGGCTTGGTATCTTACCAACATCTCTGCTCCTCAGGGCAGCCCCATGAGGGAGCGTGTCACTCACAGCTGGGTGATGCAGGCAGGAGTATCTCACCCTCTCTGGCCTGTCCTTTTCTCTAGACACTGACTGCAGGCTAGAGAGATGGACTCCACACTCCCCAGAGGTGACCCAACTCTCACCCCACAAAGACCCAACAGAAATGTACCCCCAAACCAACAAGAGGTTAACATCTAGACTAGTGGTTCTCAACCGCACTCCCCGGATGATATGGAGACATTTCTGGTTGTCATGACTGTGTGGGGCACTGGGGGTGCTGCCAGCATCTGGGGGTGGAGCCCAGGGATGCTGCTGGACATCCTACTGTGCACAGGATGGCCCCTCACAGCAGAGAATGACCTGACCCCCCGTGTCAGGGATGCTAAGGCTGAGAAGCCCTGCTTTACAGGCTGGAGAAGGCAGCTGGGGAGTGGGGACCTGCCTGGGGAGGTGGGTGGAGGGCATCAGGGCCAGCGTCCTCAGGGCTCATCCCTGGGGAGGCAGGGACATGGGGGGCAGTGGATAGACCAGAGTTGAACTCTTGGAGAGCGACTTCCCAGCTCAGAGTCTTTCCCTCACTTGCAAACTGAAGATGGAATGGCTGCTTTCCAGCCCCATCTTGGGCGTGAAGCGGAACACCACACATAGCCTGTACCTGCTCACCCATCCTAGTCACCTGCATGCATAGCTCAGTACCTGCTCGTCCATCACAGTTTCCTGTGTGTGTGGCCTAAAGCGGCTCATCCGTCACAGTTTCCCGTCTGTCTGTTCTCCCTCTCCCCACGTCCAGGCCCGGCCCCCAGGCTGCGTCTGGCAGACGGCCCCCACGGGTGCGCGGGCCGCCTGGAGGTGTGGCACAGCGGGCGCTGGGGGTCCGTGTGTGACGATGCCTGGGACCTACGGGACGCCGCTGTGGCCTGCCACGAGCTGGGCTGCGGGGGCGCGCTGGCTGCCCCTGGAGGCGCCTTCTTCGGGGAGGGGGCTGGACCCATCCTCCTGGACGATCTTCGCTGTCGGGGAAACGAGACGGCCTTGCACTTCTGCCCTGCGCGGCCCTGGGGCCAGCATGACTGTCATCACCGAGAGGACGCTGGGGCCGTGTGTGACGGTGAGGGGGCCCTGGGGGAGAGGCCAGAGCGGGGGGCCTCGAGTGGAGGGGTGAGAGCTGGGGTGTCTCGTGTGTTTTCCGGAGGTGTACCCCAGGGCCCCGCACTCCCTCCGTCCAGCAGCCCACCTGCCGCATGTCTTGCTCATCGTGAAACCTCAGTCTCCATCGGGGGTCCTGGGGTGGCAGGTGTGGGGAACTGCCTGTAGCACAGCAGTGGGTGGTGGTCACCTCTTCCCTCTCACGCCCCAGGTATGCCTCTGGGATATGTCCCTCCCGTGGCCCCCGCGGTGGGCAGCAACAGCTCCAGGCCCAGGGAAACTGCATCCAGACCCCCGCCCCCCACGGTGAGCCAGGCTGCGCGGATAGCAGGCATTTCACCTCCGCCCGCTTCCCCTGCGGCCCCTCAGGAGCCTGGGCCTGAAGCTGGTGAGTCCCTCCTGCTCCCCGCACCCCAAATGTGGGGCTTAGCTGCTGCTGCTTTTTTTTAAAGATTCTTTTCCCATGTAGGCCATTGCAGAGTACTGAGTAGAGCTCCCTGTGCTATACAGTAGGGCCTTATTACCTCTTTTATATATAGTAGCGTGTATATGTCCATCCCAAGCTCCCGATTTATTTCTCCTTCCCCTTATCCCCTGGTAGCCATGTTTGTTTTCTATATCCGTGACTCTACTTCTGTTTTGTAAATAAGTTCATTTATACCCCCTTTTTTAGATTCCACATATAAGTGATATGATCTGATATTTGTCTTTCTGTGTCTGACTTATTTCACTCAGTATGACAATCTCTAGGTCCATCCGTGTTGCTGCAAACAGCATTATTTTGTTCTTTTTTGTCGCCGAGTAGGGGTTTAGCTTCTGTTTCCTGCCGCTCCGCCACTCCCCACAGCCCCCAAGTGCCTCCTTCACTGCTTCAGAGGTCTCGGGGAGAGGGAAGGGTGGAGGGGAGGAGACGGAGCCCACACTCAGAAGGCCCCTGCTTAGTCTAATGCTCTGCTCCGGCTGTCTTGAAACTCACAGGGCCGCCTCCTTCTCGCAAGTATCGAAAGAACTAGTCAGTGATGTTGTTTTAAAATACAGGCTCTAGGGACTTCCCTGGTGGTCCAGTGGGTAAGACTCTGCGCTTCCACTTCAGGGGGCGCAGGTTGATCCCTGGTTGGGGAACTATGGTCTCGCATGCTGTGTGGTGCGGCCAACAGGTGAGACCACTGTCACTGCAGAGATAGTTGGTTTCTCACAATTCCCAAGAGGAGGGGGCACAGCCCGCACACGACACAGGGCCACACGGGAAGCACCAGGGTCCAGCAGGAGGCAGAGGGAGCGAGGGGCGACGGTGGGAAAAGCCTGGAGTGTGGCTTCATCGGGAGGGATGGACAAGGCAGGGTGAGATGACTCCGGATGGGCTGGTTTGCATCATTTCGGCGGGCTCTGGAGCGTAGGCGCTGCTCCTGGTTGTCGGGTACATGCCCTGGGGTGATGGGGCAGGTGGATGGAGGCCGGGGAGTGTGAGCCTGAGACGAGGTGGTGGGTGAGGGCTCTTGGGTGGGTTGGTTGCATATGAAGGGCACACTCCAGTGGTTTCCTGGGATTCCTGTCTCTGGCAATCCCTCCAGTGTCAGCAAGGCCCCGAGATGTCAAAGCATCAGGTACCGCAAATAAAAAGCCATGATTAATACAGCCATCTCCTCAAGGTTGCCAAAGGCTGAAAAAGTGGGAACTTGATCACTATTGGCTGCTTCCCCTTTTTCTGAATAATAATAATAATAATGATAACAGCTGCCATAGACTCAGCTGTCACTGGCTCACATGACCAGTGCTGTTCCAAGCCCTTTCATCAGGTAAAACTACCAGCCACTGGCAGGGTAGGTACCGTCTGGTTTCCACGTTACAGATGAGGCCACGCAGCTAAAAAGTCTGAAAGCCAGGACTCAAATGAAGGCAACTTGTTCCACAGCCCGCTTTCTTTATTTTTTAAAAATTATGGTAAAATACACACAACGTAAAATTGACCATTTCAACAACTTTTTGTTTTTCTGGCTGTGCCACACGGCATGCGGATCTTACTTCCCCGACCGGGGATCAAATCTGCGCCCCCTGCCGTGGAAGCGCAGAGTCCTAACTATTGGACTGCCAGGAAAGTCCCATTTTAACCATTTTAAAGCATATCGTTTAGTCGTAAAAAATACACTTATGTTGTGCGGCCATCACCATCTCCAGAACCTTTTCATCATCCCGAACAGACACCCCAGACCCACTAAACACTCATACCCTCCCCTCCGTCTCCCCAGCCCCTGGCACACACCATCTGATTTTCTGTCTGTGAATTTGCCAACCAGGCACTGTGTGTAAACGGAATCGTAGAGTACTGGACCGTTTGTGTCTGGCTTATTTCACAGAACATAATGTTCTCCGAGTTCATCCATATGGTGGAGTGTGTGAGAATTTCTTTCTTTGTGACGGCTGAATGGTATTCCATCAATTGGATGGACGACGTTTTGCTCATCCATTCCATTCGTCCATTGATGGACACTCGGGTTGTTTCCACATTATTGCATACAGGTATCTGACTGAATGCCCTTTTTCACCTCATCTTGGGTATATATATCCCTAGGAGTGGAATTTCTGGATCATATGGCAATTCTGAGTTGAGCTTTCCGAGGAACCACCCTTTATCCCTGACTTTTTTTTTTTCTTTTTTTTGGCGTGCCGCGAGGCTGGTGGGATCTTAGTTCCCCAACCGGGGATTGAACCCGGGCCTCGGCAGTGAAAGCACGGAGTCCTAACCACTGGACCGCCAGGGAATTCCCTATCCCTGACTCTTTATTCCTGTGCCTGATGCAGACGATGGCACGGCACAGGCCTGGATAAACACTTGCTGCTGGGAAGGAAGGGTGGATGAATGGAAGGAAGGTGGAGCGGAGGTGGAGGAAGGTCTGACTCGAATTCTTTGGGTCTCTCCCACCCCAGGGTCCCCCCAGCTGCGCCTGGTGGCCGGGCCCAGCAGGTGCTCAGGCCGGCTGGAGGTGTGGCACGGTGGGCGCTGGGGGACCGTGTGTGACGACAGCTGGGACCTGCGGGACTCGGCTGTGGTCTGCCGGGAGCTGGGCTGCGGTGGACCTCGGCAGCCAGACCCTGCTGCCGGCCGCTTCGGCTGGGGCGCCGGCCCCATCTGGCTGGACGATGTGAGGTGTGTGGGGACCGAGGCTTCCCTCGCTGACTGCCCTGCCGCTCCCTGGGGGAAGCACAATTGTGCTCACAACGAGGACGTTGGAGTTACCTGCACTGGTAAGGAGGCCCTGGCCATTCGCTGGCTCCGGGAGGGCTTCCTGGAGGAGGGAACGGGAACTAACATTGGCACTAACATCGATTGAGCGCTCACCTCCTAAGCCCCCGCCCGTGACCGTATTCACACCTCACGATGCGTCCAAATTGGTGGATGTTATGCCCATTTTACTGATGAAGACGCTGAGGCACAGAGAGGTTTCACAGCAGCTAAGCGGCACAGCTGGGATTCTTCCTCCTCTTCTTCCCGCCAAGAATCAAGGAAGTCTCCCACCTAGAGGGAAGCTGAAAAGGAAGAGGAAAGGAAGCAGGCATGGGGCACCGGGAGATGGCAAGAAGCCCGTGTGACGGGAGGGCCACTTGAAGTAGACTCAGGCTTGGCCCGTGTTCATTCATTTGCCGTTATTTATCCAGCGCCAGACACTGAGCTAGGTATTGGGTCCTCAGAATGCAACGAACGCAACCCTGGCCTTCAAGAGGCTCACAGTGCACTGTGAGAAAGAGACGCCCCGACAAATCGCTGCAAACCCGTGTGACACATTATCATTTGGGAGGTCCCCAAGACCACCCTCGGGTTCCATAGTTTTCTAGAAGGCTTCACAACAATCAGAAAAGCTGTCTCGCGGTCCAGTGGTTAAGACTTTGCCTTCCAATGCAGAGGGTGCAGGTTCAATCCCTGGTTGTGGAGCTAAGATCCCACATGCCTCGCAGGCAAAAAACCAAAACATAAAACAGAAGCAATGTTGTAACAAATTCAGTAAAGAATTTTGGGCTTCCCTGGTGGCGCAGTGGTTGAGAGTCCGCCTGCCGACGCAGGGGACGCGGGTTCGTGCCCCGGTCCGGGAAGATCCCACGTGCCGCGGAGCGGCTGGGCCTGTGAGCCGTGGCCGCTGAGCCTGCGCGTCCGGAGCCTGTGCTCTGCAATGGGAGAGGCCACAACAGTGAGAGGCCCGCGTACCGCAAAAAGACTTTTAAAATGGTCCATATCAGGACTTCCCTGGTGGCACAGTGGTTAGGAATCTGCCTGCCAATGCAGGGGACACGGGTTCAATCCCTGGTCCGGGAAGATCCCACATGCTGTGGAGCAGCTAAGCCCGCGCTCCACAACTGCTGAGCCCGCGAGCCACAACTACTGAAGCCCGCACGCCTACAGCCCGTGCTGCGCCAGAAGAGAAGCCACCACAATGAGAAGCCCGCGCACCGCAACGAAGAGTAGCCCCTGCTCACTGCAACTAGAGAAAGCCCGAGCACAGCAACGAAGACCCAACGCAGCCAAAAATTTAAAAAGTCAGTTGAGGGAAGAGGCATGTGGGGCTGGGTCCAGGAGAGACCCTTGTGGAGCTTCCTCACTTAATTCTCCCAGCGACGACGCATGACAACGCACGTGAAGTATTGCCAACCAGGGACGATCTCCCAGCCTTGGCGTCAAAGTGTTTATAGGAGCTCAGTCATGAGATGTGGCTGGTGGCCCACTGGCGCCCCGTTAAGTCACAGTGTTAGCAGAGATGATTTAGGTGGCTCTGGCCCCACAGGGAAACAACACACTCTTACCAGGCAGGACGGTGAAAGGGCTTGGAGCTTCCCCCTTCCCCCCGGCAGCCAGGGGCAAAGGGCCAAACCTTTCTTTGGACAAGATTAACCCTTGTCCTGCATCAGTAACCCTTGGCATCGCCCATGGTGTCTGCCGCCTTCCCCGTGCTGATCAGAAAGACGTAAGGTGAGCCGTGGCAGCTGGGAGGATGGAGTCAACCATTCTGCCTGAAGCTAAGGCACTTTCCCCTTTCCCTCCCCTCCTGAGGGCCACGGGAGCCACAGAAGGGTTTTGAGCTGGGCAGTGGCCTGGTACCACCCTGGTGGGCGGTGAGACTTCCCCCCACACACGGGGTGTGGGGGAAGACCAGTCAGAGGGTACAGGAAGCCAGGCAGTGGCTGGGCAGATGGAGAGGATGGGTCAGTGTGACGGGGTGAAGGGGGGCAGTCACATCATGATTGTAAGTGCCCAGAGGTGGGATGGTGCCGGCTGTGGCTGGCCACCGTATGCCCCAGGTCTGGCACAGGGCCCAGCTTGTAGGAGATGCTTTGTAAACGTCTATGATGTGAATGAATGCATGGGAACTTGGTGGTTGTCTGTAGGGGAGATGAGAGAGAAGGACAATCACGGTGTCTGCTGTCTCCCCTGTCCTCCCCTCCTGTCTGCCAGGGACCCCCGGCCTGGACTCCATCTCAGACCCCTTCAGTTGGAGCTGGATCCCTGGCCTGGGTAGAGATCCAGATGCCTGGCTCCCGGGGGAGCTGGCCACCAAGCCTTCTGCGAGGCGGACCCCCGGCGTTCCTGAGAAAACCACCACCAAGGCCCCAGGGAAGATACCCAAAAGCACAAAGAAGTGGATGACCAAAAACGCAAAGAGGCCGACCACTCAGCCCGCCGTGATATCAACCCCTAAGCACTCCAGGGCCACGGGCACCCAGAGTCCCCCAGAACTGACCTCACTGACCACCACCACTCTGACCACTGAGGCCTCTCGAAGACCGACCTCCGAGTTTACCACCAGGCTGACCACGGAGGACCCTCACAGGCTGACCTCACACACCACCGAAATGCGGACTCCCCGGGTCCCCCGGGAACGGACCTCTAAGACCCTGGCAACACCGACCACCCAGGGCCCCCGAGAACTGACCTCTGAGGCCACCGTGGAGCCATCGGCCGAGATCCCAGGAGTAGGTACTCCAGAGTCCTCCAAAGACCCAGCCCCCTCCCCCACTGGGGCATCAGGTGAGAGGAAGGAACGTGGAGGGTGAGGCTGACCCCTCCTAAACCCTGCTGACCCCTCCTGATCTGGGCTGTCTACCAGCAGGCCTGTTCCGGGTTCGTCTGGCTGATGGGCCCAACCGGTGTGCCGGGCGTCTGGAGGTGTGGCACGCTGGACGCTGGGGGACAGTGTGTGATGACAGCTGGGACCTGCGGGATGGCATGGTGGCCTGCTGGGAGCTGGGCTGCGGAAGGGTTCGGCCCCGAGTGGGCAAAACCCACTACGGCCCTGGCACCGGGCCCATCTGGCTGGATGACGTGGGCTGCAAGGGAAGTGAGGCCTCGCTGAGCGACTGCCCCGCTAGGGCGTGGGGACAGCACAACTGTGACCACGAGGAGGACGTGGGGCTCACCTGCACTGGTACGGCGGGGGGCGGGGGGTCAGTGGCCAAGGAGTCAGGGTGGCATGGGGGTGGGGACCCAGAGTCACTCCAGGAGATTCGGGAAGGGGACTTCGGAGCAACAGCAAGGACCTCTGAGACGGGTCGGGGCTGTCCCCTTCCCCAATTTCTCCCAAGGCTATGCAGATGAGGAAGACTATCCCCCCTGGACCTGGGACCCCACCTCAGGAGAGGACCTGGCCAAGGGGACCACCGCTGCAGCGGTGCCTGCACACACTCTCCCCCGGGGCACAGCTGGGAGCACAGGGGCCCCCTCCCCAACGACGAGGCGCCTTCCAAGCACAGGTGAGGGGCATGGCCGGGGTGGGCAGGGGCCCTCCATAAACCTCTGTGCACCTCCCTGCCGGGCTTCCAGAAAGATCCTCCTAAATGAGCTGGCCTGGGTCTCAGAGACCCCAGACAGGTTTTCCTCGGCTCCAGAGACTCTAAGAACATTCCCTTCTTGGACTCAGCAGTAGCACTGCCCTCCAGAGCCTGAAGGAGACCCCATCCCCACCCCCTGCGGTGCGATTTGCGGGGAATCCGACCAGGCTCAGCAAAGCCCAGCCCACAGTCCTCCTGTAAACCAACCGGGGCCTTGGGAGCCCGTGCCCCTCGATCTGGAGCCTCGACGGAAATCCCCCCAGACCTCACAGCCGAGGCCCACCCTGTCACCACGTTGTCTCCCCACCCCAGCCCCTCAAACCTGTTCTCCCAGCTCACGCTCTGGTCAGGGTCGGGCTATGGCTCAGAGGCGGGGTGGGGACATCCAGGTCGAGGGCTCTGTCCTCAGCCGGACCCCCTTCCTCTGGCCAGTGGGAGCAGCCTCCAGCCCCTCAGCTCTGTCCCTCTCTGCCCCTCCGCCTCTGTCTCGCTGTCACCTGCTTCCCTCCTTCCATCTCTGCTGTCAGGGGCCTTGACCCCCCTCAGATGTTGCCCATTTCTCTACCTTCCTCTGTGTGTGTGTGTGGTGTGTGAGTGTGTGAGATCTCTGTCCTATCCGTGCTCAGGGTCCCTCTTGATCACCCTCTGCTCCTGTTTCTCACATTCTCTCTCTCTCTCTCTTTTTGGCCTCGCCTGTGTGGCACAGGCAATCTTAGTTCCCTGACTAGGGATGAACCCGCGCCCCCTGCAGTGGAAGCGCAGAGTCTTAACCACCAGACCCGCCAGGGAAGTCCCAAAGGAATTTATTTTACTTTTTAATTTTATTTTAAAATTTTTATTTATTTATTTTTCCCTTTCAATTTCTCACCCTCCTCATCTCAAACACTTTTTTTTCCACCGCCCATTTCTTTCTCATCACCTTTCTAATTTTTTTTCTTTCCTTATCAAGTTCATACTCCCGTCATTTCTATTTCTCTATTTCCCCACAGTCAACTTCTCTTTATCTTTTCGCCTCTGCGTCTGGCTCTTTTTTCTTTCATTTTCCATTTCTCATTCCCCCACCCCCAACCCGTATCTATTTCTCACTGTACTTCATGGCCAGTTTCTCTTCATCTCTTCTCCTGTGTCCTCCTCTTTTTATTTACATTTTCAGTTTCTCACGCTCATCGTCTCTGTTTCTCACTATTTTTCACAGTCGGTTTATCTTTTCAGCTCCGAGTCTCTTTTTTCTTTCTCTTTCTCTGCCCCTCCTCGTCTCTATGCCTCGTCAGCCTCTCTCACCATCTTTCTCATTTTTTCTCCAAGTCCACACCCCGTCATCGCTGTTTCTCCGTTTTTCACGGCCAGTTTCTCTTTCTTTCCCTTGAGTCTTCCTTTTTCTTTCACTCTCACCATCGCGCCCTCCGCTCCGTTTCCCGCTCAACCTCCCCCCAACCCAGGGTCGGTTCTCCCCTCAGCTTTTTCTCCGTCTCCTCATCCTTCTCGCTGACTCTCCATCCTACCATTTCCCGCGTGGCGGCTTCTTCCCCCGGCTCTGCCGACCCCATCCCCCCGCGACGACCGCTCTCTCCCCCCAGGTGTCGCCGCTTCTGCTCCATGTCCGCAGGACCCCGCCCCTCGCACCTTTTCCCGCGTTTCCCACACGCTCAACACGCATGCGCACTCCGAGGGCCTCTGCGAGAGGGGCGGGGCCTCGGACGGAGGGGCGGGCAGGGCAGACTTCAATCGCCCCGCGTCGTGTGACGTCACAGACGCGGTGCGCCTCCTGATTGGCCAGCTGGCCCACGCCGCGGCAATAAAAGCGGGTGAAGAGTGCGCTGACCCTACAGGGTGGCGTCTGCCTCGGCCTGGTCTCTTTCCGGCGGGGAGGGTAGGGGGGCGCGGAGCAGGCATTGGAGGTACGGAGATTTGGGGTGTGGGGCACCCGAGCTGTGAGTTAGGGCTCAGTTTCCAGAGGTGATGCTCCTCAGCTGGCAGTGTGGCCAGGTTTTCTGAGCTTTGTTTTCTGCAGCTCGGCGCCACTTCCCTTATCCCGTAGCGCCCCCTCGTGGCGGAGAGGTCCGATGCTGGGCGCGAGGCACAAATAAATACAGAACTAGGAATTGCACGATGGAAATCTCAGGGGTAACGTGTACAACCTTAGTAATGGGAAGACTTGGAGGGAGGTGCGGGGTGGCGTGGGGAGAGGGGAAACGACAGACAGGAATTCCTATCCTCGTTAGCAAGGTGGTCTTGAAAAAAATGACTGCTTCTTTGAACCTCAGTTTCTTCCTCCGGAAAAAACGAAAACCGGAGCTCCAAGGGCCCTGCAAAGAGTCAAGGAGAGCTCACTGTGCCAGGCACGCATGATTCCAACTGGGTGACATAGGTCCTGGTGTTGCCCCTGTGTTTCAGGTGGGGGAAAAATGAGGCTCAGAGAAATTAAACTTTAACTTAGGAGCCATTATTGAGATCCATTTTAAACGATTTCGCGCACAGTTTGCTCGTTGGATTGGAAAAGATTCTGGAATAACTGAAGTCATTGCAAGAGTGAATTCTGTAGTACAGCTCGCTGGGTTCCAGCTGTGGCTGCGCTGGGATTAGAACAACGAGCTGGGTGACCTCAGGTCCCAATCCAATGAGCAAAATGTGTGTGAAATCATTTAAAACCGCAAAACATTGGTCGTTAAAAGTTATTTACCGTAAATGAGCAACAGCTGCAGGATCCCAGGGACGGAGTGATTATTTCTAGCAGAGCAATTGGGAAAGACCTCGCAGAAGAGATGGTGTCATTTTCACCAGCAGACACCAGGAGGAAGGGGATTCTCAGAGGAGCAGAGGCTGGAGTTGAGAAAATTGCCTTGCCTGTTTAGGGCACGTTGTCTCTGCTAGACTTTTAGCTGTCTTGTATTTGGCTATGTCAGTTTCTGTTGTTGCCATAACACGGCCACACATTAGGGGCTTAGACAACACAAGTTTATTATTTTGCTGGTCTGGAGGTCAGAAGTCCCACATGGGTATCACCGGCTAGAATCAAAGTGTCAGCAGGGCAGGGCTGTGTTCCTTCTGAGGCTTGAGGGGAGGATCGTTCCCATGCCTTTTCTAGCTTCTAGTGGCCCCTCCATTCCTTAGCGCATGGCCCCTTCCTCCATTTTCAAAGCCAGCAATGCTGCATCTATCTCTCTGGTCCTTCTTTTGTCTTTACATCTTTGTCACTACAGCCAGGTTAGATTCTCTCATTTTAAGGATTTGTGTGATTAGATTGGGTCCACTTGGATTAACATAGGATAATCTCTTCATTTCAAGTTCTGGACCCATAATCATATCTGCAAAGTCCCTTTTGCCAGGAAAGGTAACATATTCACAGGTTCTGGGGATTAGGGCTTGGACATCTTTGGGGAGCGTCATTCTGTCTACCCCGGGATCTATGTTGTAGAGACTTAGTAGAGACTTTTTACATACTTGTTGAATGAGTGAATGAATGAATGAACCAGTGAGAGACCGCTGTGTAAGTCTAGAGAGAGTGAACAGGAGATGAAGCTGGAAGCTTATGAAGGTTGAATTCTCACTTTCCATTTCACTGAAGCAAAATTTCTTGAGGCTTCCTGGATGATGGAATTTGGAGACGCAGACATTAATTCATGTCTGAAATGTTTGCTGTGTGGCAGGCATGAGTACTAACCCCTGGGAACATAGCAGTGATGAGCACAGCAAGGGAGGGGGAAGGGAGGGCTAAGTGTTATAATTTAAAATAGGATGATCAAGAGATGACTTACTAAGAAAGTGCCATTTAAGTGACAGCCTCAAGAAGGAGAGGGGGGAAGCCATGCAGATATCTGTTTGGAGAGTGTTCTGTAGAGAGCGGACAGCACATGCAAAGGCCCTGAGATGGGGGTGTGCTTAGCTGGTTCAAGAAACAGCAGTAAGGTCAGTGGGGCGGAAGTGAAGTGGTTGATGGGGATGATGGCAGGAGGTGAGGTCTGTGGTCCATTGTAAAGACATCTGCTGTGATGGGGAGCCTGGAGGGAGCTAAAGGAGCCTTCCAGACAGAGGGAGCAGCATGTGCAAAGGCCCTGTGGTGGGACCTTGGGAGACCGGCAAGAATGCTGGCCTGGCAGGAGTGGAGTGAGCCAGGCAGGGGGAGAGTGATTGGGGATGAGGCCAGTGTCTGGGTTTTATTCTATGTGCAGAAACCCTTGGCATTTTAAGCACTTGACGTTGTGGAGGATGTGATCACATGTGTATTTTCTTTCTTTTTTTGGGGGGTGGGGGGGCGCGCCTTGTGGCATGTGGGATCTTTGTTCTCTGACCAGGGATCACACCCATGCCCCCTGCAGTGGAAGAGCAAAGTCCTAACCACTGGACCGCCAGGGAAGTCCCCCACATGTGTATTTTCAAAGCAGTCGCTCAGGATGCCGCAGGGGGGTGGATGTAGGTGTAAGAGTGGGGGATGCCTCAACCAGGGTGGCAGTGGAGACTGAGAGAAGTGCAGGTGTTCAAGCTACATCCCGGGGGTTGAGCTGGTAGGTTCGGGTGATGCGTTGGGTGCGAGGGTTGAGGAGAGAGAGTGAGGTAGGGGATGGGGACCCGCCTTTTACTGGACTAGGGAACGCTGCGGGGTGGGTGCGCAGGATCCAGAGTGGGGATATTAAGAGCTCCATTAGTGATGCGTTCGACACACCCAAGTGGAGATACGAAATATGCGATATGCAATCCTGGAGCTCCAAGGAGTGCCTGGGAGGAGGGAATTTGCAGCTGCGGGAATGGACGAGGCTATGCAGATGGACGGCCATGTCTAATGGAGTTTCCACACCCAGTGGGGAGGTGGGATGACTCCCACATGCCGCGGAGCGGCTGGGCCCGTGAGCCATGGCCGCTGAGCCTGCGCATCCGGAGCCTGTGCTCCGCAACGGGAGAGGCCACAACAGTGAGAGGCCCGCGTACCGCAAAAAAAAAAAAAAAAAAAAAATGAAAATGCCAGATTACATTTAGAGGTTGCGTGGTAATAAGAGCATCAATAATAGCTGATATTCATTGAATAATCTCCGTGTGCCAGGCACCATCTAAGTGCATCCCATGTTTGTTTGGTTTTTTTTGGCGGCCGCATCGTGTGGCCTGTGGGATCTTAGTTCCCCGACCAGGGATCGGACCCAGGCCCCCTGCAGTGAAAGTGCAGAGTCCTAACCACTAGACCACCAGGGAAGTCCCCAAAGTGCATCCCATGGTTTAACTCACCTCCTCCACGTGGAACATTATGAGATGAGTATTATCCTTGTCCCCATTTTACAGGTAGGGAAATTGAGGTCCAGAGAGGTCAGGACAGCGAAGGGCAGAGCTTGGATTCAGACTGCAGAATTCACACTCATAACCACTCCAGCCACAGAGACTGGGAAGAAACCTGTGATAGAATTAGCTCTGAAGAACCCAGGAAGCATAGAGCAGGGTGTAACTTCCTCAAGGGGAAGCAGGGAGTGACCTTGGAATCAAATTCTAAATAAAAGCTCAACAGGGAAGGAGTGAGGTGAGACCCAGGAGATCTACCCCCAAAAGGAAGAGGTTGCCGCTCAGAAGCAGATAGACCTGCTGGGTCTGAAACCCAGTGCTGCTCCTTAGCTGTGTGACCTTCGGAAAATTCCTTGCCCTCTCTGGGCTTCAGTTTGGTCATCTGTAGGGAAACTGCAGCTTCTTTGCCCACCAGCTCCCCATGAGATTGCCAAAAATTTTAAATGTCTCTCAGCGGCAAGGATGAGGGATAAAGGTGGGCAGTTTGACAACATCTAGAGAGATGCCTTCCGCACGGCAGTCCCACAATTAGGTGTTGAGCAATTCCCACTCATGAAGAATCCACTGCAGCAAAACACTGGCCACAACCGAACCGCCCGTCCACAGGGGCATAAATAAATCGGCAGTTGTGTGTTCATACAATAGAATATTACACAAGGTTAAAAAAAAGAAGGAAGTAGAGTTATATGCATTTAACTGAAAGGACAGCTTATCACTTGCCAGCCCTGTGACCCCATGGAGTAGGTGCCATCACGATACCCATCGTACAGGTGAGGAAACAGAGTCGTGGAGAAGTGAAGTGACTTGCTCAGACAGCTAGGAAGGAACGCAGCCAAAAAGCAGGCTGTGAGAAGGTGTTTGCTGTATATATGTATATGTGCAGTCTTTCTAGTTGTAGGAAGCTAACACATGCGGAAACAATATAGCATTAGGGAGTCCCACCTGTATAGCTAAGGTGTAAAGGCATGCCTGGGAACTATTAACTAAAGGCTTCTCTGACAAAGGGAAGGGATGTGATTGGGCCTCGCAAGGGCTGTAACTCTGCAATGCTGCTTCCTTTTTTTCGATGTATATTTTAATTAAAAAATCGCATCGATCACACACTAATGGATCACGAATGAGAATGTGACCATATCTTAGAGCACATTTTGAATACACACGGACCCAGGGAGTATGCCTGCACTTGGTGGGCTGACATTTGAACAGGAAGACAGCTTCAATTTGTGTTCTTGATGGAGTCCTCCTAAAACCCAGCATCTTGGAAAGAAATCTTCACAACACTGTTATTACTCAGTTCTCCCCATATCTCTCAAGGTGGCGAGGATGGTTATGAGCCTTCCTGGACATGGGCTACACCTTCAGGAGAGGGCCCAGCCAAGGGGACCCCCACCGCAGGCATACCTGGACCCTCTGGCACCGCTGGCACCATCAGGAGCCCAGGCCATCCCTCTCTAGCTCCAAGGGTCCGTGGGGATACAGGTGAGGCATGTGGCTGGGGCGAGGGGGCCAGGGTGTTTGTGTGGTGGGATGGAGAGGTGGACTCCAGATCTCCCCATGGTGACCCAACTCTCACCCTAGAAAGACCAGGCAGAAATATATCCTGAGACAAGGGGTTATTATCTATACCAGTGGTCTTCAACTGGGGGCAACTGGCAACATCTGAAGACATTTTGGGTTGTCATGACTGGGAGCAGGGAGGCTACTGGTACCTGGTGGGTAGAGGCCAGGGATGTTGTTACACATCCTCTGGTGCACAAGGTATCCCCCACAGCAAAGAATCATCCAGCCCCGGATGTCAACAGTGCCAAGGGTGAGAAACCCTAACCTATACCATGTAAGTCACTCTGACAAATAAGAAAATGATAGGAAATCCTATAAGAGAATGGGCAAAAGATACAAACAGGTGATTTGCAGAAGACGAAGCCCAAATGCCCAGCGAGTATATCTGGAAGTGCTCACATTCATCATGAATCAGAAAATTCAAATTAAAACAATGACGAGCATGGAAAAAAATTTGAAAGGTAGATAATACCAAGTGTAGGTGAGGGTGTGGGGAGACAGGCATCCCCACTGACTGTAGCAATTCGATAAACACAACCTAGTGGTGTTTAGTGAAATTAAATATGATTATACGTTATTACCCAGCAATCCTGCTCCTAGATCTATATTCCAGAGAAATTCTTGCACAGGCTTATAAGGGAATATGTGTGAGGATGTATTAGGGAATTGGAGGCAAGTTAAGTGTCCAACAGCAGGGTAACAAGGAAGAGAAATGCAATGGTTACACGTGATGGAATTTTATGCAGTAGCTAAAGCAATGACGAGCTATATACACAGCAACATGGATAGGTATGAAAAACATAATACTGAGGGGAAGGTCAAACAGAATGAGATTTCCAGCAGAATGTTATTTGCAGAAATTAAAAGCACAAACACAAAAATACACATACACTTATATATTAACATAAACACATCTATGCATTCCGTATTGTTTAAGATCACACATATGTTTAAGGCCATATGTGAAACACACTAGAGTGGAGGTACCTATGGGAGAGGACGAGGGGATGGAGATTGGGGTTAAAGAGGAGAAAAAGTAAAATAAAACGAGAAGACATCGCAGAGACTATTAATGACAACGTACAGTGGGGTATGAGTAGCTTAGCTCTCTGCACCTTGGGTCTGAAAAATTAAAAATCAGTACCACTCTAGGTTACTGAGTCCCTGTTCTATCGCACTAAGCTGAGATTCTTGAAATAATAACTAGGCACAGTTAACATTTATCAAGCAATATACCATGTGTCAGGCACTATTTTATGCACTTTATATGTATCATGCTTTAACATATTTATATGTGTTAATCCTCGTAGCAGCCACATGAGCCCTACATGAATGATGTAAGTGCTATAATTGTTCCCATTTCACTGATAAGAGAAACTGAGGCACAGACATCAGTGACTATGGCAGTATAAATAATCATGAGAACGCTTATCATGCGCTAGGCATTGTGTAAGTGCTCTGAATCCTTATGATTACTCTACAAGGGAGGTATGTGGATATCTACGGTTTACAAATGGGGAAGAAACTGAGATTCAAGGCAGGTAAGTAACTTGCCCATGATTACCCAGCTAGGAAGTAATGGAGCTGGGGTTTAAATCCAGGCAGCCTGGCTGGAGGCCAAGCCCTTTACTTAACTGCTCCTCTGACCCTGCAGGGGGACACGACGCACCTCAAAGACCCTGCAGAAAAGCGGAATTTTGTTGAGCTGTGCTGTTCAATATGGTAGCTACTGACACAGGTGGCTATTTAAATTTAAGTGAATCAAAAATTTGAAAAAGGAAGGACCTACTGTATAGTACATGGAATATACTCAATATTTTATAATAATCTATAAGGGAAAAGAGTCTGAAACAGAATATGTATATATGTGTGTGTATGTATATATATCTGAATCACTCAGCTGTACACCTGAAACTAACACAACATTGTAAATCAACTATACTTCAATTTAAAAAATTTAAAAAAAGAAATCCATTCAAAGGTAGAAAAAAGAAAATTGAAAAAGGAAACATTCATTCCTTAGTTGAACTAGCTACATTTCGACTGCTCAGAAGCCACAGGTGACCAGTGGCTACCATATTGGACAGCACGGAACATTTCCATGACTGAGAAAGTGACACTTAATGGCCTAGACTCTGTATGTAAAGGACTTGGGTTCAGATCTTGTCCCTGCAACTTTCAAACTGTGTGTGACCTCGGGCAAGTTACGTACCCTCTTGGCCTTATTTCTCTCATCTGTAAAAAGAGCTTAAAATTCACATTTACCTGGAAGCAGGGCCTGGAAGAGGGTAAGCCTTCTCATTTTACTCGGGCCTAAAATTTGGGGGCATTCCAAACACTTAGTAATGAAGATAAATAAGATCTTAATACCATAGGTTAAAAAACAAATGAGGGCTTCCCTGGTGGCGCAGTGGTTGAGAGTCCGCCTGCCGATGCAGGGGACACGGGTTCGTGCCCCAGTCCGGGAGGATCCCACATGCCGCGGAGCGGCTGGGCCCGTGAGCCATGGCCACTGGGCCTGAGCGTCCGGAGCCTGTGCTCCGCAACGGGAGAGGCCACAACAGTGAGAGGCCCGTTTACCGCAAAAAAAAAAAAAAAAACAAAAAAAACAAATGAATGCAAAAACAATCCACGATGAACTAAATAAAATTTTAACTAAAGTCAGGATCTGACCTACCTCACCAGGATCTGACAGAGCCAATTTTCGGGGGGATTCCAGTGAGGTAGGTCGGATCCTGTCTTGGATTAAAATTTTGACTTTTTGTTCATTGTAGATCTTTTGTATTAATTTTGATTGTTTAAAAATATGGCGTAAAGAGATTTGTCTTGATTACTGAGATTACCCTTCAGATTCCCCCTCATGCTATGCACCGTCTCCCACTCCGCTCCCCCTCTTTATCTCCCTTCATCCCATCTCTGCCTTTCGGCCCCCTCTTGCATCCCAGGTACCCCTCCACATCCCACCTCCCCCCTGCCGCCCATCTCCGCATCTCCCAGACGGGAGGACGCCAGGTGGCGCCTGGAGACATGGAGGAAGCGTGGAGGTGGGTCACTAGGGCGGATGAAGTCTGCCGGCGACCCATGACGTCACAAAGCTTTCTGCCTTCCCATTGTTCAGCCCACCCCTAGGAGGCGGACCATGCCGCGGGGTGGGCGGAGCAGACTGACCTCCGCCGGCCGTCTTTCCTCCAACAGGTTCACTGAGGAAACTGTGGCCCGGGCGACGGCTGCGGCCCACAGCGGCCAGGACTGCGCCCCCCACCACTTCCCCAGCTCCCTCCGCCTCGCCGGGGCCCCCGGGCCCTGTCCTGACCTCTGACTCCGCGCCGCAGCTCATCCCCACAGCAGCTTCAACGCCGGAGGTGACCTCTGACCCTCCCGCCACTTTGCCGCCCAGCCCAGACCCGGCCTCCTGGATGAACTCTCACCGCACCTTGACAACCCCTGGCCTTACCTTGTCCACCCCTGATGCCACCGTGTTTCCAGCGCTGACCCCTGGGCTGTCACCCACTCCACCACCCACCATGCCCAAAGAACTGACCTCTGATCCCTCTGCACCGGCGGTGGTGACCCGCCTTTCCCCTACCTCAGAGCTGACACCAGAGTCTGACACAACCCCAGTCTGGGACACATCTCCATACCCCAACACAACTCCAGAACCTTCTAGTTTCCCAGACCCTTCCACAAGTCCTCACCCCACTACCATCCCTCACTCCACCATGACCTCTCACCCTACCACCTCTCACCCCACTACCACCCTTTACCCCACCACGACCCCTCACTCCAAGACCTCTCAGCCCACCACAACCCCTTATCCCACCATGACCTCTCACCCCACTGCCACCCCTTACCCCACCCCCACCCCTCACTCTACCACAACCCCTCACCCCACCACGACCCCTCCTCCCATCACCACTGCTCAACCTATCACAACCCCTTACTCAACCACGACCCCTCAACCCCCCAAGACCCCTCATCCCACCACGACCTCTCACCCCACCACAGCCCCTTATCCCACCATGACCTCTCACACCACCGCTACCCCTTACCCCACCCCCACCCCTCACTCTACCTCAACCCCTCACCCCACCACAGCCCCTCCTCCCATCACCAGTGCTCAACCTATCACAACCCCTTACCCAACCACAACCCCTCACCCCACCACGACCCCTCAACCCACCACAACCCCTCCTCCCATCACCAGTGCTCAACCCATCACAACACCTTACCCTGCCACGACCCCTCACCTCACCACCACTGCTTACCCCACCATGACTCCTCACCCCACCTCAACCCCTACGGTCACTGCCAGGTCCCTTCTAACTTCCTTGGGAACAGAACTTCCCTTTCCCTCTTCAGCATCCACAGTCAAGCCCAGCCCACACCCCCGGTTGACCTTCACGGGGGCCCCTCACCCCTCCACGTCCCAGATGTGGAGCCTAGAGCCCTGTCCAGCAACAGAGTCCAGCCCCTGCAGGCCCTCTCCAGCCCCCAGCATAGACACACCGTCCCCTGAGAACTTCAAACCACCCACAAGCCAGAGCCCCAAAGTAACCTCTCCACCCACCCAGACTCCACACACAGCCTCTGACCCCACTGTGACCCCTGACCTCCACCTGTCCCCTACGGCCCCCACCTTGGATCAACCTCCCCCTGACCGCCTCAGCCTAGGGCCAACTCCTGGTCAGAGCCCAGGCCCCCTTGGCCCATGTGAAGCCCCAGTGCCACCTGTAAGGGTCATGGCTTGTGACCCGCCTGCCCTGGTAGAGCTGGTGGCCGCTGTGAGGGATGTGGGTAGCCAGCTACAGAGGCTGACACAGGCTCTGGAGCGGGACCAGCGGGAGCGCCACGCCCTGGGACTGGGGTTGACCCAGCTGGTGGAGGCTGCCCAGGGTCTGGGGCAGCTGGGTGAGGTTGTAAAGAGACTGGCAGAGGTGGCCTGGCCCCCCAGCACACCTGCACCAACCACTACTACCCCAGAGGAGGAAGAGAGGCCTCTGCGGGGAGATGTGTGACCTCATCTGGGGTCTGAGGGACTTAAGACACTCCCAAACCCAAATAGGAAAACCAAAGTATCTAATTAAAAACAAAATGTGAGTGATGTTTCTGGGGGACTAGAGGAGGTGTGAATACAACAGGCACCATGTGAGGTGGTGAGGCTGGTGAGGACGACGGTGATAGTGGTGATGAGGATGGTGGTGGCGATGATGGTGAAGGTGAGAATGGATGGTTATGATGATACTGGTGATGGTGATGCCTATCCTGCTGGTAATGTGACAGTAATGGTGAAGGTGATGATAATGATTGTGATGGTGGTGATAATGGTGGCGGTGATGGGGATGGCGGTGATGGAGATGATGGTGGAGATGATGATGGAGATGATGGTCACGAAGATCATGGTAATGACTGTTGTAATGATGGTGACGATGATAATGGTGATGGTGGCAGTGACGATGGCCATGATGAAGCCCCACGAGGGCAGAAATCTTTGTCTTGTTCACAGACGTATGCCCAGCTCCTAGAACAGAACCTGACACCGAGTGCACCCTCCATTAATATTTTTTGAATGACGAGCGCGTGATAATAATAACTAGTGTTCACTGGGCACCTCCTATGGGTCAGGCTCTGTTCTGAGGGCTTTGCGTGTGTGACGTCATTTTACCTTCATGAACACCCACTGAGGAGGGTACTTTGCCACAGCTCAGCAGGGGCAGGGTGAACTTTGGAGCCTAAATGCCTGAGTTTGAGCCTTTGAGGGCATGACCCTGCGCCAGTTACTTAACTTCTTGGTCTGAGTTTCCCCATCTCTAAAAGGGAAAATAGTAATAGTACGCACCTCAGGGGCTGCTGTGATGATTAACTGATAGATTAATACCTATGTGAGAGTGCTTATAGCACAGGGCCTGGCTCTCGATAAGTGCTCAACATGTGATAGGTATTATTGTATTTATCCCCATTTTACAGATCAGGGCACTGAGGCGCAGAGACATCTGGTTGGGTACCCCAGGTCACTCAGGGAGCGCGTAGTAGAGTCACGATTGGTACCCAGGCCTGTCTGACCCAGGGCCCTTGCTCAGAAGATATTACGTGCCCAAATCAGATTATCCTCGATTCAAGGCTGCCTCTTGGCCCTGGGACTCTAGCAGTTAATTTCCTTTCTCCAGCCTCAGTTTTTCCACCTGTACAATGGGGATAGTGGTCGTTCCTGCCTCCTGGGGTGGTTGTGAGGATTAGATGAGCTAGTGCAGGTGAGGACACAGCTTAGCACACGTGCTCAGTTAACAAGAGTGACCATGACGGCTCCTAACCGTGCTTCTCTGTGCCGGACACAATGTGGACTCTTAATACACTACATCCCACCCTCACTATAGCCCTTGGAGGGAGGAACTTGACCCCTGTTTCAGAAAGGGCATTGAGGCTCAGAGAGGGCAAGCCCCTTGCCTCAGTCCACAGAGAAGAGCTTCGGGGACTCAGAATAACGATGCAAATTCCTCGGCGTCAGACTTGGCCTGGGGTTCCAGGTTAGGCTTCCACGATGGGCCCCCGCTGAATATCCTTAGGTGGGCCTCCTCCTCTCTCAGCCTCAGCTTGTAAACTGGGGGCTGTCTTGGAAGACCCCCCAAGTTGTATTCTGGCTGCTGCACTTTCAGGCAGGGAACCATTCCCTCCTCCCCACCTCTCCCCAGACTGGAGCCTGGCTCAGAGGTCCTGGAAGGTCATGGAGCTGCTGCCCCCGCAGTCCTGCAAAGGCCAGCAGGGTCCAGTTACTTGCTGGGGGCGGGGAAGGATATTGTCCGAGGGTCTTGATAGATGAACTGTCTGCCCCTGCCAACAGACGAAGAAGCACACTGAGAGTCCTTTTCCCCGGGTCTCATTAAGCCCTAAGACTTAAATAACTGCTGACTAGTAACCTGGGGAGGGCCTCTGCATACATTCCCCTTGCTGTCCCGGCTAGTCGGGACTCCAAGTATGGCACCCCAACTTGGAAGCAAGAGGTCCCCTTTTTCGTTCCCAGGTGGGAGCAGGTGCACACCTACTCCAGGTCACCCCAGAGGGCCCCACTGGGGATTCAGGCTCCTGGCGCCCCTCTGCAAGCCAGGGTTGGGGGAGCTACTGGGCACTCGGGCCCGAGGTCCCTCCACCCTCTGCCACCTCCTGCCAGCCCCAAAGAAGCGGGTGCTTAATTATCCGGTCACTCTATCCCTGCTTGGCCAGGCAGCTAAGCCCAAACATCTGGCCTCGGGGCCCATGGCCAGGATAGGAGGCCAGCCCCCACCTACTGCTGGCCCTGACCCTGGACACCTCCCACAGGACATCTGAACCTGATCCTCTGCCTGCCAGCTTGCAACAAGCCCAAAACATTAGCTTCAGAGGCCTAGCAATCTTGATGCAGAGAAAACATTTGACGAAATTAACACCCATTCATGGTTTACAAACAGGCACACACACGTACTCTTTGCAAAATAGGAGCAGAGGGAACATCCTTAATCAGACAAAGGGTGGAAGGGAGGCACAGATCTGTCAGTTCCCACAGGCGGTACGACTGACCACATAGAAAACCGCAAAGAATCAAGCGAACAAGTGTTTAGCATTAATGAGAGTTTAGCTGGGATGTGGGATCAATACTCCAAAATCCTGTTCTCACAATTCCTTGCACCTCAAAGTGAGACCCATGGACCAGAAGTGTTGGCCACTCCTGGGAGCTGGTTAGAAAAGCAGAATTTCGGGTGCCACACAGACCCACCAGATCAGAATCTGCGTTTTAACAAGGTCAGGGGTTAGGGGTGCAGGGTGGGGTGGTGGGGATGCGTGGGTGCTGCCCAAGTCATTTGCATGTCTGTATTTGAGCTGAACTAATGCAGAGAACAGTGTCTCTGAGGCCCTACAAGGCTGGCGCCCTTCTGGGTCCCAGGTAAACGCTTTCCTGCAAGGAGGGTGTGGGCTGGTTGCAGCCCCACAGCTTTAATGTTCTGCGGCCATTAGTCGATCTGATGCGCATTGTGATTTTTTCGATTTTGGGGGTTTTTTAGGCCACACTGTGTGGCATGTGGGACCTAGTACCCTAACGAGGGATCAAACCCGGGCCCCCTGCGTTGGAACCACTGGGCCACCAGGGAAGTCCTGTGCATCATGATTTTTGATTTCGTGTTTGCAATGGATGATTCTGTGTTTTGAGGTCAATGAGACAAGGAAGCATTCTCTGGGCGCTGGGAGCGGGGACTCATGCAAAGCCCCACATCCCCTATAGGTTCTGGTGGCCAGACCCCTGGCTATCCAGCTTCAGGCAGGCTCCACAACCCCCTACCTCTTGAGGGTCTGCCAGTGATTATCCTGGTGCCCAGGGAACATGACATTCAGTAGCAAAGGGGGGAGGGGCCAGGGAGGGAAAAAGCTTTTTTTTTTTTTTTTTTTTGCCGTACGTGGGCCTCTCACTGTCGTGGCCTCTCCCGTTGCGGAGCACAGGCTCCGGACGCGCAGGCTCAGCGGCCATGGCTCACGGGCCCAGCCGCTCCGCGGCATGTGGGATCTTCCCGGACCAGGGCATGAACCCGTGTCCCCTGCATCGGCAGGCGGACTCTCAACCACTGCGCCACCAGGGAAGCCCAAAAGCTTTTATTTAAAAACAAGAAACCCTACATTTTCTCTTTTAAAATATTTATCTACTTATTTATGTATTTGGCTGCGCCGGGTCTTAGTCACAGCACGCGGGATCTTCATTGCAGCATGTGGACTCTTGGTTGCGGCATGCGGGATCTAGTTCCCTGACCAGGGATCCAACCCGGGCCCCCTGCATTGAGAGCACGGAGTCTTAGCCACTGGACCACCAGGGAAGTCCCACGTTTTCATTTTGTACTGACACCCACAAATTTTGTAACTGGTCCTGCTTGTATACTTGGGGTTCCCCAGCTGGGGTGTGTAGCCAGAGCTTCCTTGGTGATCACAGGCCCAGGTACACTTTGTGGGGTCGGGGGTGAGTGGGGAGTCAAGACCAAAGGCTTTGGAATCAGATTCAGCCACCTTTTGACTTTAGGGTCTTTGGAAAGTAGGGGCCTCGACAGTCTCGTCTGTAAAATGGAGAGAGACGTGAACGGGTCCTGTGTGATGAGTGGGTCCTGAATTCAGCACTATTAGAGAAAGGGCAGGATTTTTCCTTTTTCATTTTCTTTTTAATGTGAACTCAGAGGCTCAGAGAAGGAAAGGAAACTAATCAAGGTCACAGCATGAGAACCTTGGCAATGCCTGTTTTGGTTTTTTTCTTTTAAGCAGCTTCATTGAGATGAAATTTACATGCCAATTTCACCCTTCTAAAAAGTTTATTGAAATATGGTTGATTTACAGTGTGTTAATTTCAGATGTACAGCAAAGTGATTCAGTTATACATACATCTATTCTTTCTTAGAGTATATATATATATATATATATATATATATATTCTTTTTTAGATTCTTTTCCATTAGAGGTTGTTACAAGATACTGAGTATAGATCCCTGTGCTATACAGTAGGACCTTGTTGGTTATCTATTTTATATATAGTGGTGTGTATATTTTAACCCCAAACTCCTAATTTATCCCTCCCTCCCCCTTTCCCCTTTGGTAATCGTAAGTTTGTTTTCTAAGTCTGAGTGTCTTTCTGTTTCGTAAATAAGTTCGTTTTATCATTTTTTTTAGATTCCATGTATGTGATATCATATGATATTTGTTTTTCTCTGACTTCACTTAGTATGATCATCTCTAGGTCCATCCAAAGTTCACCCTTTTTACATGTACAATTCAATGGCTTTTAATGTACTCAGAGAACTGTGCAACATTTAGCACAATCTAATTTTAGAGCTTTTCCACCACTATCGCCACCCCTAAAAAGCAAGCCTGTGCCCATGAGCAGTCAGTCACTCTCCATTTCCCCTGGCAATCACTAATCTTTCTTCCTCTGTGGATACACGGAATCCTACAGTAGGTCATCTTCTGTGACTGGCTCTGGGTTTTTGAGGTTCATCCATGATGTAGCATGTGTCAGTGCTTCCTTCCTTTTTATGGCTGAGTAATACTCCGCTGGATGGATAGACCACATTTCTTTTTTTTTTTCTGCACCACGCAACTTATGAAATCTTAGTTCCCCAACTAGGGATTGAACCTGGGCCCTCAGCAGTGAAAGCGTGGAGTCCTAACCACTGGACCGCCAGGGAATTCCCTAGACCACATTTCTTTTATCCCTTTGTTAGTGGCTTGACATTTGGGTTGTTCCCACTCTCGCTATTGTGAGCAATGTTGCCGTGAACATTTGTGTGGAGGCGTGTTTTTATTTCTCATGGGCATTTACCTAGAAGCAGAATTGCCGGGCCATATCGTAGCTCCATGGTTAATTAACATTTTGAGGAACTGCCAGGCGGTCTTCCAAAGCAACTGCCCCATCTTTTACATTCTACCAGCCCCATAGGAGGGCTCCAACTTCTCCACCTCCTTGCCAGCACATGTTACTGTCTGTCTTTCCACTACGGCCCTTGCCTGGGTCCAAAAGCTTTTCGACCTTCCTTTCCATGTAGGTGTCCCAACTCGCATCTCCTCCAAGGGAGGGGCGGCCACCTCAGCAACACACACCCACATACCCACATACTCACACTCATCCTTACTCTGTCACACTCACATCCACACTCACATCCACACTCACACACTCACTGGGTGCTCAGGCCCCCAGTCCCCTCAAGACCCCTCCCCCAGATCCTGACGGCCACAGGACCCTCCTACAGTTTAAGAGCATGGAGCTTGGGACTCCCCTGGCGGTCCAGCAGTTAAGACCCTGCACTTCCAACGCAGGGGGCGTAGGTTCGATCTCTGGTCGGGGAATGAAGATAGAGCATGGACCTCGGACAGTTGAAGAGCTGGCCTGGATTTGAATCCTCCCTCTGCCCAACGTTCTGTGTGACCTCAGGCAGGCACCTCAGCTGCTCTGGACCACCTGTGTCCACCCCTGAAGTGGGGAGGATCTAAGGGACCCCTTCCAGCGAGTTCAGGACGTGCCACCTGCTGGGAGCTGCTTGAGGGGTAAGCGGCTTCATTCGAGTAAAGTGTTACGATTAGTACTATGTGTCTTGTGATTAAGTAACGCTAAATTAGCACCACCCCATCCACTCCTGTCTCTTCCTCCAGCCCTCCTGTGGGGGCCCATCGCTGGGTCATTATCACCTCCCAGTGTATCCCCAGCTGATGCCACCAATTAGCACCCTCTGTGCCCCCCCCCCAGACCCTGCTCCTTTCCATTCCCTCACCCCCCAGCCACCTCCAGCTTTTTTGGGACACATTCTTGGCCTAATTGCTTGGGCTATTTCAGATTCACGGGTGAGGTGGCGGGAGGTCCCGCTCGTGCTCCCCCTACTGCACCCACCATCTTATTCTCCCCCTACTCCAGGAAGCTCACCTGGATTGCCCGGGACAGGGGCCCATGTCCCCAGGTCTCTGGACTGAACTTAGATTGAAAGGATCCTTGGGGTCACTCCACACAGGCTGCCTCCACCACACCCCTCCCCTCCAGGCAACACCTTGGTGGCCACAGCAGGGGCCCTGGGGGGGTGCAGGGCCAGGGAGAGGATGACATATGATCCAGCCCTGAGTTGTAGCCATTCTCTAGGCGGGCGGCCAAGGAGGGCACAGAGAGGAAGAGAGAGTGTTTGCAAACAGGGCGGCTGCCAAGAAGGGGCCAGGGTGACGGGGGGGGGCGGGGGGGTGTGAAGGAGAGGAGGACCCAGCTGGTAACTGGCAGCCGCGCCTGTGACTTGTCTTCCCCCTGCTACACACACACACACACACACACACACACACACACCACACATGCAGGCCCAAGGCCTCACAGACGCACAAGCATCTCACTGCACACAGTGAGATGCACGCAGACTTCTATTTTCTCCCCTCACCCAGGCAGTCACACGATTACATGAGCACACGGGGGCTCAGACGCTTGTAGACACACAAAGCCCACGCACTCATGTCATCTGCGTTCAAACCCTCATGTCTCTCTCTCTCCCACACACACAAACACACACCATTGTTTACACACACACGTGGGCTCAGACACGCATGGACACACAAATACCCAGAAATACATGCTCAAGTTCCTACCCACCTGAGAACAGCTGGACACTTTCCAGCTCTGGTGGCTAATCCCTCTCCTCACACATACGTGTGCAGGGTAGGTGCAAACAGTGCTGACACACTCACTCCCAGGCACACCACAAACGCACACGCGGAGCCAGCACCTCGCAGGAGCGCCCGGGGGGACCACTCTCTGCCATTCTTTCTGCCTCTGTCTGTCTCTCCGTTTCTCTCTGTCTCTGTCTCTCCTCCACAACATGCTCTCCAGGGCACACAGGCACGCACACACCGGCCTTCTCTTTCCCACACTGCCAGACCGACAGCGTCACGGGGACCTAAGTGCCAGATGGACTCTATTTGCAGAGAGCGGTTGGGGTGACAGAGAGACAAAGCACATTATCAAGAGGGCGTGGGCCCAGCATGCGGGGAGGAAGAAGGAGTTAGGCAGGGAGAGGAACCCAGCAAAACAGAAAAGACAAGGGCAGGAAGACAGGCATACACGGAGGGAGGCCGTGCAAAACCAGGGGGGTCCGTTTACTGAATAAGCATCTGTGGACCACCTACACGGGGCAGGATCACCCCTTCTACGTGGCATCCGTCAGAGAGCAGGACAGGCTGAGATCCTGGGCCCCCGGGAGCCCACATTCCAGCCAGGCACACAGAATAACCACTACGAATAGATAAATTGTCCGGCTGGAAGGGAGTGAGTGTCACAGAGGAAAGGGGAGCGGAGCAAGAGTAGGGCCTGGGAGTGCAGGCTGTCGTGTCCCACGGTGGTGAGGGGCGGCCTGGCTGCGACAGCTTGGCAGGAGGTGCGGGAAAGCACCCAGAGCACCGCAGGCAAAGGGAGCGGCGGGTGCCAAGGCCCGGGGAAGATGAGGCAGGTGTGGACAGACACGGGTGCTCTCGGAGACCCCCTTCCCCGGACCAAGGCAGCAGACAGATGCCCCGACGTGGGGATTAAGGACAGAAAGGGGAAAATCATGAGACAGAGACCAACAGACAGCAGAGCTGCCAGCCGCCACCCATGAATGCGGAGGAGACCTCAGGATGGGGGCTGGGGTTGCCTTCCGGAGCCTCCCCAGGCTGGGCTGAGCCAGGGCTGCCCCCGTGCTTCTCACTCTGGGTCCCCCTTCTCCCCCTGGGGCACCTCCTCGGCCTCCCCCTCCCGCTGCCTCCAGGGCCGCCCCAGGTAGTCCCGGATGGAGCTCACGGGGCTTCTCCTTCGGGGGTGAGGGTCCAGCAGCCCCCACAGGAGAGCGTCTGCCACGGGCGTCAGGCCAAGCCAGGGCTGAGGACGGGCCTGGGGCTGGCCTGAGGCCTGCCAGATGACGTAGTCCTCATAGAAGGCGTCAGCCTCCACCAGGGGCTGGTCCCAGGGGAAGTAGCCAGTGAGAAGGCAGAAGAGCAGGACGCCCAGTGCCCAAGCGTCCAGGGCGGGCTGGATGGGCAGGCCCTCGGGGAGGGGCGGGGGACCACAGAGCTCCGGGGCTGTGTAGGGTATGGGCGGCCCCACCAGGCGCAGCAGGGTCCCGCGGGGCCGCGTGTGGCCGAAGTCGGTCAGCTTGACCCACCGGCAGGCTGGGTCGCACACCAGCACATTCTCCGGCTTGAGGTCCCGGTACACCAGGCCGCGGGAGTGGATGTGCTCCAGGGCTGAGGCCAGCTGGGCCGCACAGCGCTGGGCTGCTGGCTGCGGGAGGCCCACCTGTGGGTGACAGGTGTCAGGGTCCACCACCCTGCCCGCCAGCCAGAAGGGAACGGGGCCATAGCGCTTGTCCTCGGCCCCGGGGAGCAGGCCCAGGGGATGGAGGGCCCCAAAGAGGGTGGCTCTGGTGAGGCCTGGTGTGAGCCCCGTGGGCCCTGGTGTGAGCCCCGTGGGCCCTGGTGTGAGCCCCGTGGGGCCGGGTGTGAGCCCCGTGGGGGCTTATGTGAGCCCCGTGAGGCCTGGTGTGAGCCCCATGGGGGCTTGTGTGAGCCCCGTGGGCCCTGGTGTGAGCCCCGTGAGCCCTGGTGTGAGCACCGTGGGTCCCGGTGTGAGCCCCGTGGGGCCTGGTGTGAGCCCCGTGAGTCCTGGTGTGAGCCCCGTGGGCCGTCGTGTGAGCCCCGTGGGGCCTGGTGTGAGCCCCGTGGGGGCTTATGTGAGCCCCATGAGGCCTGGTGTGAGCCCCATGGGGGCTTGTGTGAGCCCCGTGAGCCCTGGTGTGAGCCCCGTGAGCCCTGGTGTGAACCCCGTGGGTCCCGGTGTGAGCCCCGTGAGGCCTGGTGTGAGCCCCATGGGGGCTTGTGTGAGCCCCGTGAGGCCTGGTGTGAGCCCCGTGGGCCCTGGTGTGAGCCCCGTGAGCCCTGGTGTGAGCCCCGTGGGTCCTGGTGTGAGCCCTGTGGGCCCTGGTGTGAGCCCCATGAGGCATGGTGTGAGCCCCGTGGGTCCTGGTGTGAGCCCTGTGGGCCCTGGTGAACCTCAGTAGGGTGCAGTGTTGGTTCTGTGGCGGCCGTGAACTCCTTAGAGGCCTCACAATTCCACAAGACCTGCGGGCCCAGTGAGGCCTCTGCAGGGCTATCTGAGTCACCATGCAGTGAGTGTGATTCCTGGGGCCCAGGTTGGGTAGGGGCATCCACGTGGGCCCCCCTGAGCCATAGGAGGCTGACCCACCTTGGGCTGGATGAAGGCGATGAGGTCTCCATGCAGGACAGGCTCGGTCAGGAAGCTGTAGGAGTCGACTGACTCCACGCCAATGCCGTAGGCCGCCACGATGGCCGAGTGCGAGCCCAGGGAGAGGCCCACACAGAACTCATACAGGAAGCCTCGGAGGGTGGTGGAGGCCTTCGGGAGCTGCTTCAGGGCAAAGGTTGTGCCTGACGGAGCAGGGACAGAGGTGAGAGGTGCACGAGCCTAGGGCCAGCCCTGCTGTCCCTCAGCCTGGACTCTCTCCCATATGCCGCCCTCACCCCCTCCACCGCCTGCCCCCTGCCAAGCCTGCCCTAAAACAGCGTGGCCACTGAAACAACACCAGTGGTAATAATAATAATAATGATAATAGTATTTAGTGAGTTCCTACTCTGCTGTCTTGGAGCAGGTAGAATGGTACCACGAAAACCGAACTCAGAACCTCCAATAATTTTATTGGGCCCCTCGTTCCAGCAAACCCATGCCAAAAATCCATGTTTGAGGCAACTGGGGAAAAGATACCCTGAACTGGGTATTAGACCCCACTAAGGAATTATTGTGAATTTTGCCACACGTGGAAACAACTTCCTAGAATGTAAGCTCCCAGGAGGCAGAAACTCTGGTTTCTTCAATTTTTGTTTTTTTCTTTTCGATTACGGTCCTTAAAAAACTGAAAATAGAGTTATCATGTGATCCTGCGATCCTACTCCTGGGCATATATCTGGTAAAGACTCCATTCAGATACATGCACCCCAATGTTCATAGCTGAACTATTTGCAATAGCCAAGACATGGAAGCAACCTAAATGCCCATTGACAAATGAATGGATAAACACAGGATGGAGAATTCCTCAAGCCATAAAAAAGAATGAAATCATGCCATGTGCAGCAACATGGATGGACCTAGAGATTGTCATACCAGTGAGGTAAGTCAGACAGAGGAAGACAAATAGCATATGGTTTCTTCAATTTTTGAGTCACCAGCTGCCAGGGCCCAACCTTGCCCAAGAGGCTGTGTGTGATGGGGGAGGGTCGTCCTTACCTAAAATGTTAACCATTCCCCTCCCCCTCCCCAACTGGGTGCAGCAGTGCCTCTTCTGTTTATCGACAATGCTCTGAATTCCCACCATCAAGCACAAGCTGCCTTCGATTTTGAGGACCTGGAAGAGGCCCCCTTACAAACCCTCTGTTCCCCATTATGGCCTCCAAGTTCTGTGATGACCCAGGTCTGCATCTTTTTGCATCTTTCTCTTTTATGGGCTGACTAGTGTCCCTCCCCCCACCACTCCCCACTGCGAAATTCATATGTTAAAGTTCTCACCCTGCAGTATCACAGAATACGACTGTATTTGGCTGTGCCACACAGCTTGCGGGATCTTAGTACCCCATCCAGGGATTGAACCCAGGCCCGCGGCAGTGAAAGCACAGAATCCTAACCACTGGACCGCCAGGGAATTCCCTGGAGAGAGGGTCTTGAAAGAGGTAAAATGACATCATTGGGGTGGTCCTTAGTCCAGTATGACTGGTGTCCTTATAAGAAGAGGAAATTTGGACACAGACATGCACACAGGGGAGACGGTGTGAGGACACAAGGAGAAGGTGGCCGTCTGCAAGCCGAGGAGAGAGGCCTCAGGAGAAACCAACCATGCTGACTGACACCTTGGTCTCGGACTCCCGCCTCCAGAACTGTGAGCCCTCCCTAGTCTGTGGTACTTCGTCATGACAATCATAGGAAACTAACACACCCTCTCCCCATTCGTGCTGGGAGCTCCCTGAAGGCTGGGCTGGCTCAGACTCCTCCTTGGGGGCCCAGCAGCCCCCTGGACAGGGCTGAGCCCTCCAGTCTCCTTAAAAGGTGACGACCAGATTGGGGTTGGGGTGCACAACCACCGTGTGCTGGCCTTGCTAAGTGCCTGGCAGACAGCATGGCTCTGCGTCACTCCCACGATGACCACCAAGCCGGCCACGTGTGAGGGCCATGAGAGGGGGCTCTGTCTTCCTCCCCATTGTCTCCAGCAACTAGAGCTACCGACATTTCCTCAGAGAATCACAGTTCTTTCAGAGAAGGAATCATCACCCACGTTTTCAAAGGAGGAGGCTGAGGTTCGGAGAGGGTAGGGGAGTTACTAAGAACACACAGCCTGGAAGGGGCAGAGGCAGGACTTGATTGAGGTTTACAGACTCCTCAGCCTTGGCTAGCTTCTGCCTGGGCCCACACCACTACCCCCCGCCTCTGTCCCCAGGCCTTTGTACCTTTCTGACGGTGGGTGACCAGCAGGACCCGGCCAAAGCGGCCCTGGCCCAGGGGACGCACGTGCTGGTAGAGCTCGTCCACCTCGGCCTGGACCAGGGTCTGGGCGCTCAGCGCCATCATGTCCTCCAGTGCCAGGGCCGCTTCCTGGCCCTGCCGCAGCTCCTCTGCCGTGAGGCCCCCCAGGTCCTCCCCAGCACCGTTCTCCACAGCCCCCATCTCCACCTGTTTCTCCTCTGATGGCTTCCCAGGCATCTCTGCAAGGGCAGAAGAGAGGGTGACCAGGACTTAGGTCCTGCCAGACCAGGGGCCAGGGGAGGAGGGGCTGGGGACCCAGACTCCTGGATCTGAGGAGGAGGGTGGAAGCTGATTGTCTCAGGCCATCCTGACTCATTTTCCCTTCTTATTAGAGGCATCTTGGGAGTGGGGAGACCAGTCTCGGGTTGGGGTGAGGTCAAGTCTGAGGCCACAGATGTCCCTCACCCCACCCCCACATCCCTGCTCCACCTGATGGCCTGAGGATGAAAGATGAACCAGATAACTCGAGACACCCCCCACCTGTTTCCAAAGCAAACAGACTTGGGCCCTGGGGGTGGATGAGCAGCCTCAGCCTCCTAAGAGTAAACAGGTGCTCTCTGCCCCCAGGGCCTGTGGAGGGTGGGTGGCCCACACCAGGGCCTGGGGGACGCCTGGGGCCTGGGTGGGAGCAAGCACTCGGGAATGATCGCCCTTAAGTGGTCTGGGGTCCAACTCAATCGCCCCAGCCCCTCCCCCCTCAAGACCCAGGGGTCCAGGCCCCCAGGTCCTCCCCCCTCAGACCCAGGGGTCCAGACACCCAGCCAACCCCTCTGCCACGACCTTATGTAACTCACACATCTTGGGACCCCCCCCCCAAGACTGTGTCCCTGACACTCAACCACTCCACAGTCTCAAGGTCTGTAATTAGCCCCTGATCCCCCAAAGAACCCAGGACTCTGACCACCTGCACAGCTTCACCCTCAGGCCCACCTCAGGCGGTCAGACCTTTGCCTCCTCCTGACCCGGGCTCCAACCTCCGGACCTCACCTTCTCCAAGGCTTGCCTGACCCTTCGGCTGCCCGCTGTGGTCAGTGCCCAGCACTCAGAGCCCAGGCCAGCAGAGGCCTGCCCTGCAGCAAGACCCCGCCCCCACCTAGGGGGTCGTAGCCCCGCCCCAGGCCTCGCCCCTTGAACCTCATGGGGAGAGCGACATCGTGCGTTGTCTCCCAGAACTGGCTCTGGCCAGACAGATATCCCAGGCCAGGAAGCCAGTCCTCCCTCTTCAGACCAGACCCCAGCCCCTCCCCCATCAGACCCAGGAGTCCAGGCCCCCAGCCCCAAACCCCTCAGACCCTGGGGTCCAGACCCCCAGCCCCTCCCCCCTCAGACCCAGGAGTCCAGGCCCCCAGCCCCTCCTCCCTCAGACCCAGGGGTCCGGGCCCCAGCCCCTCCCCCCTCAGACCCAGGAGTCCGGGCCCCCAGCCCCTCCCCCCTCAGATCCAGGAGACCTGGTCCCCAGCCCCTCCCCCCTCAGATCCAGGAGACCTGGTCCCCAGCCCCTCCCTCCTCAGACCCATGGGTCCTGGTCCCCAGCCCCTCCCCCCTCAGACCCATGGGTCCTGGTCCCCAGCCCCTCCCCCCCCAGATCCAGGAGGCCTGGTCCCCAGCCCCTCCCTCCTCAGACCCATGGGTCCGGGCCCCCAGCCCCTCCCCCCTCAGACCCAGGACTCCAGGCCCCCAGCCCCTCCCCCCTCAGACGCATGGGTCCGGGCCCCAGCCCCTCCCCCCTCAGACCCAGGAGTCCAGGCCCCCAGCCCCTCCTCCCTCAGACCCAGGGGTCCAGGCCCCAGCCCCTCCCCCCTCAGACCCAGGAGTCCGGGCCCCCAGCCCCTCCCTCCTCAGACCCATGGGTCCTGGTCCCCAGCCCCTCCCCCCTCAGACCCAGGACTCCAGGCCCCCAGCCCCTCCCCCCTCAGACCCATGGGTCCGGGCCTCAGCCCCTCCCCCCTCAGATCCAGGAGTCCTGGTCCCCTGTAGAAGATGAAATCATTTCTCCAGCTTGCCCCTGCCTTGACCCCAGCCAGCTGCCCCATCAGTGCCCCACTGACAGGTCTGACACAAGTGTTTGGTAAGGGGCGTCCGGGGGAGGAGACATGGGGTCCTGTGTGGGGAAAGGATGAGACAACAAGATTCCAGAGCGATGCAGTGAGAAATGACCTCAGACTCAGAGCAGAGGGGGAGCAGGTGGTGCAGCACTGGGAAGTGAAGGCCCTGAAGGGAGGGGAAGCAGGGAGGGGAGTCCCAGTTACGAGTCTGCAGTCTTCAAAGTTGGGTGGGGGGCAGGCAGGGACTCCCAGGGCTGAAGGAGGAGGCAGGGGCGGGGTCTCGGAGGGTTGCACCCCCCCCCCCTCAGGTTTAGAGCGAGATGATCAATGTGAACTCACTTGATTCTTTTTAAATTTATTTTTTATTTCAGAATCATTTTTAGATGTACAGGACAGCTGCTTTGAGCTCCCATGTCACCTCACCAAGCTCCCTGCCGGGTGAGTCCCTCACCCAGCCGTCGGTGCATTTGTCCAAATGAAGACAGTAACCGTCAGTCAAACGCTAGATGCTTCCCATGTGCATCAACAGCCTTTACCTGCCCCAGGGTCCAATTCAGGACACCCCGTCGTATGGAGTGAACTCACGTTTTTAAATCTAGAAAGCACGTAGGACAGATTCCCCAGAAAGAAGCAGGTCCCCGTGGCCGTGCTGGGTGCGGGCCATGCGGCATGGGATCCACGCAGCCCCTGCCCTGCAGGCGGCAAGCTTCACAAGTCAGGGGTCTGTGTGCTGGGATGGGGGTGGCGTCGGGCCGGCCCGGGTGAACACAGATCCCTGCAAACCAGCCGTGGCCCTCAGCGTGGACGGGACCAGCACACGCCACGGTGCTTGTGCTCTCAGGGAGCTGGCGCAGGAGGCTCGCCGTGTGAGAGCAGAACCCGAAAGGATGTGCAGGTGGACAAGACCAAGTCCATCCTGGGCAGCCTGTGAGGGGAGATGAAAAAGGTGGAGGCGCAGATTGCTGGGCTACAAGTTTCGGAGGAGCCGGAGAGGCCCCCGGGGAGGGGTCTACTTTCTGGAGGTCTGGAGTTGGGAAGAAGGCATTCTTGGGGGAGAACACAGGGTTTCCAAACGTCTGCAAGCAAGAGAGGGTGTGTGTGTGCCTATCTGTGTGTCCATTTAGGTCCAGAAAGGATGAGTGCCTCCCCTTAATGTCCCCCAGAGCCCAGGGAAGTGGGAGAGATGGAAGGCGAGGTTTCCATGGTGTTGGATATGGAAAGCCCAGATTTGGTGCCAAGGCCAGCGGAAGTCACCTAAGGTCTTAAAGGAGAGGACTGACCACATCACAAGTCCATAAGCACCCAACATGTTCCCACCGTGCAGAAATGCATCTACAGGGGAAACGGCACCTTCCTTCAAGAAGACACACTCAGGACAGAAGAGAGAGGAAGGGTCCTTGAGGGAGGAGGGTCAGGACCCCTGGGTCTGAGGGAGGAGGGGTGGGGGTCTGACCCCTGGGTCTGAGGGAGGAAGGGTGGGGGTCTGACCCCTGGGTCTGAGGGAGGAGGGGTGGGGGTCTGACCCCTGGGTCTGAGGGAGGAGGGGTGGGGGTCTGACCCCTGGGTCTGAGGGAGGAGGGGCCGGGGGCCTGGACCCCTGGGTCTGAGGGAGGAGGGGCCGGGGGCCTGGACCCCTGGGTCTGAGGGAGGAGGGGCTGGGGGCCTGGACCCCTGGGTCTGAGGGGGGAGGGGCCGGGGGTACCGGACTCCTGGGTCCTCAGTCAGGAGGGGAATTGTGCATACAAGTCCAGCCTTCAGTTGGGAGAGATGCAATGTGTTCCATCTCTGTCCTCCCGGGAGCAGCTGTCTCTCCATCCAGGTGGCCATGGGGGCTGGGGGAGAGGCCTTTGGCCCAAGCTCTGGGCGCCTGTCCCAGTCAGCTGGTCAGGGCTGTCCCCCATCTGTCCGCACCTCCCACCATCGTTGTCGTCATTCTCCTCCCCCTCTGACCACTCTTCCAGGCTTGCTCCCCCCTCTTCCTCCTCCCCGTCTTCACTGGACACACTCCCCAAGCCCCCAGATCTCTCTTTGTTCTCCTTTAACCCCCAATCATCCCCCAGGAAGCCCAGGACAGCCAGTGGGGGGATCCTAGTCTCTTGATCCAGGTCCAGAAGCCCCTGGAGCAGTGCCAGAGCCGGGGGCGCAAACTGGTCCCAAGGGGGCGGTGGTTGAAGTGGCTGGGGCCTGGTGGTCATCCAGCCAGCAAAGGCCTCGAACCCAGGGTCAGGGGCTAGCGCCACACCCCAAGGGAAACAGGCCATGGCCGCACAGAAGAGAAGCACCCCCAGCCCCCAGGAGTCCACTGCTGGTCGCAGGGGCAGGGTGTCAGGGGGCAGCAGGAGGCAGAGCTCGGGTGGGGCGGAGGGCAGTGGCCCTGGCAGGGCAGAGGTTGGACTGCCCTCAGGCCGGGTCAGACCCAGGTCACCCAGGGCCACACGGCTGCAGACAGGGTCGAAGACCAGCACGTTGTCTGGCTTGACGTCCGCGTGGACCAGCCCCCGGCCATGGAGGAAGTCCAGGGCTCCAGCTAGCTGGGCCACCACCCGCTTCACCTGCAGCTCTGGGAGGCCCTGGGGTCAAAGAGAGAGGACGAAGGTCAGGCTGCCTTGGTTCCTTCTTTATGTTGCTTCTTGGGGTTCAAGAAGTGGCTACCTCTAGTGTCCCCAGAACATCCCCCCAACAGCTTCTCCAGATCATCCTCAACCACAAGCTGCCCCCACATCTGTACTCCTGTAGACCAAATCCCAGATGTTTTCCTCACTGGAACCCCAAATCTAACGAGAACTTCTTTAACTTCCATCAGACTTTGTCCTAACACTCAAATCCATTCCTTATATTTCTTATCTCCTCTAAACTGACCACCAAGATCTCCAGTGAAAACCCAAATCCCACACTTAATCCTAATCTGAGTTCCGTACTAATGTAGGTCCCATCTCTAACTCAGACCCAGTTCTAAAGTCCCACAGTTTATTTCATCAATCGACTGATAGATCGATCCATCCAGCCAGCCACGCAGCAAGACAGCAATCCATCCATCAAACCAGTTATCCATCCAACGGTCTATACAGCAGGGTTTCCACTCAATACCCATTCCGCCAGCTAGTCAGCAATTCAATAATTTGTCCAGTTATTTAATAGCCAACATCCATCCATTCATCCCTCCATCCTTCAATCCATCCAAACATCCATCCATCCATCCATCCACCCATCTTTCCATCCATCCGTCCATCCTACTCTTTCCCTCCTTCTCTCCCTCCCTTCCTTTTTTCCTTCTGTTTATCCCCAACCCTATTTCAAATCCAAAGTCTATTCCTAAAGATGGCCCCACCCTAACTTCAAACTCAAGTACCCCCAGAATATCATGGATTCAGTCCTGACCTGGTCTTTCTAGAGATAACTTCATTACAGCCCTTCTCCAACTCAATCTACATACACATCCTCAAGCATCTCTGCTTCACTCTGCAGCCCCATCCATGCTCTTCTCCACACCCGTGACCAATCTATAATCAACCCTAAACTCAACCCATCCAACTCCACCCACACCCGTTCCCAATGCCAATGCCAGTTAAAAGCCCATCTCTGTCTCCTTCCCTACCCCCCTCAGCCGACCTGATCCATCCTCAACCCCAGTCCCAACTCCCTGCCCTGGATGGATTAGGGCTGGGGTTAGTCATGGAACTGCATTGAGAATTAGAAATAAGGAGGTGGTTTGGGGGCTTAGGGTGGACTTAAGATTTGGGCGTCAGGGTTGGAGACAGGACTGGGGGAGGGACAAAGGCAGACCTGGGATAAGCAGTCCCAACCTCTGTCCCTTGCCTCCCGGCCTCACCCGTTCCTGCAGCATCCCGCTGAGATCCCCACAGGGCGCATACTCCTGGGCCAAGGCGAAGTGTCGGGGGGTCTCCAGGGGTCCTGCCAGGGTCTGGAGCAGGCCTGGATGTGATGAGACACAGCGGCCCACACAGAACTCTCTCAGGAAGGTGGTTCTCAGGACCGAGTCCCGAGGTAGGAGCTTCAGAGCCACAGCCGGACCTGCTGGGGAGGTGGGGGCAAGAGGGAACTCAGGGCGCTCTGATCTTGCTGTGGGGCCCTAGGCAAGCCACTCAACCTCTCTGAGCCTCAGACATCTTACATATAAAACAAGAGGGGCAGGGCATAGTGTCTGACCTCTCTGTGCCTCGAGTTTCTCCATCTGTGAAGTGGAGGTTGGGGGAGACCTTCCCTGAGGACTCTTTCTGCTCTGCCTCAGATTGCTGTGTGGTCTTGCACAACTGCCTTACCCTCTCTGGACCTCAGTTTCCTCTCGCATAAAGTAGGGGACGCGGAGACTTGAATTTCAGTCCAAGTTGTGCTCCCGCCTTGCTGTGTGACCTCAGGCGAGTCTCTCACCCTCTCTGGGGGAGTTCCATTTTTTTTGGAAGATCACAGAGCTCTTAACTCTCTGGAGCCCCATCAAGATGTGTCCTCATCAGCTCCCCGCAAGGCTGCTCCCTGTCTCAGTGGTTTCAGAGGGGGAAACCTGGGGGACATCAAGGACTGTGCCCTTTGGTGGCCAAACTCACCCCCTTGGCGAGGCCGGGCAAGGAGCACATGGCCGTAGGAGCCGGAGCCAAGCTTTCGGATGAGGTGATACTGGACACGCAGACTCCTCACTGCGATCACCCTGGTGGCCGTCAGCTCCACGAGCCTCTGGAGGGCCGTGGCTGTGTCCTCCTGCAGGAGAGGGACAGAGGTGGGGAGGGGGTGAGTCTGGGGGCCACCTAGAGCAGCAGGGGGGCCTGGAGGCCCAGCCCAGAGCTGAGGTGGGGGGTTGGTCCCCAGAGAGGGGGATGAGTCACAATGACTCACCCGCCCTCAGGCCACCTGTTTTTGTGTCCTGGCGGGTTATGGGTGATTGTCTCAGCGACCCTGCCCACTGCCATCTGTGGGAGCCACCAAAAGCCCCAGCCCCACTGGGGGCCTCCTCAGCCCACACCACCCCGACTCTACCCCTCTCTTTCTCCATCCTCCTCTCTTCCCGGGTTTCCTGTTCTTTGTTTCTGAGTACATTTCCCCCAGGGGTCTTGGCCTTGCTGTGTGTCCTCGGGTTTAGTTCTTCTGGGTCTTTGATGTTTCTGTTTCCCTGTCTCTTCCGTGTCTCTCTGTGTCTCTCTGTGTGTGTCTGCCCCTGGCCCTCTCCATCTCCCGCATCTCTGTCTGTCTCTCTCTGTCTCTCCCTCCCTCGTCTCCTTTCTCTCACCTCCGGGTCCCCATCCTCCTGGTTCTCGGGGTCCCTGAGCTCCATCTCCGGGTGACCTGGTGTCAGCTGGCCCTCGGGCAAGCACCCCTGGTCTGGGCTCCCCAAAAGCAGCACACCCACTGAGCTCCACTGCACCCCTGAGCAGAGCCAAGGCCTGGAGCTCATCTGAAGAGTCTGCCCCCGTGCCCCTCTGCGTCCGAGTCCAGAGACTTCCCTGCCTGTCTGGCCCCCTCTCTCCACACCTCCCTGTCTCTGTCTTGCCCTTTTTCTAGCTCCCAGGTCTCAGGGTGGGTCTCCCCGCCTGTCTGTTGGTCCCCGGCCCCTCGCTCCTGTCCCCACGCTCTTCCCACTGTGGCCGCTGTCTGTCTGTCTGTCTTTCAGGATGTCCGCACTCTGTCCCCCACTCTGGCCTGCTCTCCCCAGTGTCTCTCCGTCTCTCTCCCGTCTTTGTTTCTGACTCTTTCCAAGCCTTTTGTCCCTCCCTTTTTCTGGGCCTGGGACAGGGGTGTGTGTGACAGCTCAGAGACATCCTGTCACCCCCCCACCCCTCCCTCCCCCTTCCAAACTTAGACCAGCTTGGACTCTGGGCTCTGGTCCCAGGACAGAGGGGACAAAACATATTATGAACCCCCAGGGGCCGGGCCTGAGGGCAGCAGAGAAAGGGGAGCCCAGCCCCTTCATACACCTTACCTGGGTTGGGAGACCCAGGGCTCTGTGCATCCACCTGCCTCCATGGGCCTCTGGGGACCAGGGAGACCACTCCCAAAGCCCCCTAATACCAAGAGTCCCCACCCCCAGCCCTCCCCCATCAGACCCGGGAGCTCTTAATAGAGAGACTCTGGGGAAAAGTCTTCTTTCGTGTACTCAGCGAGGCTCTGAGCCCGGCTCTGCGCTGGGGCCTTTATACTGCATCCTCCCAGCCACCCAAAAGGGTGGCGATTTATCCCCAGTTTACAGAAAAGGAAACTGAGGTTCTGAGTGGCAATCGGCTTACGTGGGGTCAGAGAGGAGGAGGTGTGGGGTGACCCGGGACAGGCCTGTATGACTCAGCCCGGACGCCTGCCCCATCAGGTTTCAACTACGACTACAACCTGCTATTAATAAAGACGCAGCTAGAAAGGTCTCTGGGCCCCTGGAAGGATCCCCAGGAAACTGGCTTCTGTGTTGGCCCTGGGAACCTGGGCAAGGCTGGCGGGGTGCGGTGCAGAGGCAGAACTTCCTTTGTTCTTTGACTTTTCGAGGTTTGTGGAAAGTTGCAAGCCCAGAACAGTGGAAAAGGAAAGCCACAGGGAACACCCTCCACTCCATTGACCAGACTTCACAAACATTACTTTTTGCCATACTCTCTTTCTCTCTCTTTTCTTTTGCGGGGATGGAGTATTTTAAAGTAAATTGCAGCCTAGGGAAATCATCTGGGGCAAAATGACACACTGCCTGGTGTTTGGTTTCAAATACTCCAGCGGAGGAAAACGTGGCCCAAGCGAGGGTGGGGATCTTGAGTCAACAGCACATGTGTTGCTGAGCACGAGAGGTTCCTTTACTCTTTACTTTTGGTTCTGCTAGAAATTTTCCCCCATAAAAAGCTAAAAGTCGCTAAATAAACTACAGACATCATGATAACTTCTGCTCCAATGCTCAGGTTTACGTTTCCATCAAAGGAAGGAAAATTTCCAGCTCAACTGCAAAACTCTTATCAATCACATCGAACGGCACTAACCGGTAATTCCTTAACATAAGCTAATACTCAGTCTGTATTCTTCGTCTCCCAATTTTCTGTTGCCGCTTCAGTTGAGTCAGTAATCAGTGTCAACATGTGACTTTGAAGGAACTTTTTTTTTGAAGTCTAGTTGACTTACAATATTGTGTTAGTTTCAGGTATACAGCATAGTGATTCTTTTTTTTTTTTAATTTATTTATTTATGGCTGCATTGGGTCTTTGTTGCTGCAGGCGGGCTTTCTCTAGTTGCGGCAAGCGGGGGCTACTCTTCACTGCAGTGTGTGGGTTGCTCATTGCGGTGGCTTCTCTTGTTGCGGAGTTCGGGCTCTAGGTGCGCGGGCTTCAGTAGTTGTGGCACGCAGGCTCAGTAGTTGTGGCCTGCAGGCTCTAGAGCGCCGGCTCAGTAGCTGTGGTGCACGGGCTTAGTTGCTCCGCGGCATGTGGGATCTTCCCGGACCAGGGCTCAAACCCGTGTCCCCTGCCTTGGCAGGTGGATTCTTAACCACTGTGCTACCGGGGAAGCCCCTGAAGGAACTTTTGATCACTCTGCCTTTCGTATTATTTGAATTTCCCCCACAGCATGTTACCTATTCAAAAACTAAAACTAAAATTAAATAATGCGATGATGACCCTTCATTCAATGCTTATAAGGTGTCAGGCCCTGGCTCTTTATTTTTTAACTTTTTAAAATTCATTCAAGACTTTGTGGAGTCCTCCCGACAAGGCTTGGACGAGTAGGATGATGGCTTCCAATTTACTGATGGGGAAACTGAGCCCTGGAGAAACAGAGGCATTGGTCAGCAGCCAGAGAGAGGCAGAGCCAGGATTCGCGAGGGTCCGGGGACCCCAGGCCGTCCTCTACCACGCCACCACCCCACTCAGGCTAGAACTGAGTCCCTCCCCTGGGGGGCTGCAGGGCCTGCCGGGCAGCTGCTGGGCTGGAGCTGAAAGGTCAGGCTGCAGAGCTGGCCACCTGGGTCCCCCAGCGGGAGGGTGAGAGGGGCCGCTGCAGGCCTCTGGCCCTCCCCAGCCCCCCCAGAGGCTCACTGATGATCCGGGGAGCTTTACACCTCCCCATTTAGCCACACTGCCGCGTGGGGTCACCCAGAGTGACCGGGAGAGGCAGGTGTGATGGTGCGGGGGGGAGGCCCAGCCCAGGCCCCAGGGTGCACACACCCCTGTTAAAGCTGGGCTCTGGGCCTCCTGCCTCCCCACGCCCCCGTGTCTGCTGCTCTCCAGCTCCCGAGGACTCCTCCTGTGACTGTCTCCTGCTTCTGTCCCCCTGGCCAAGTGTCCAGCTGCCTCCATGCCTCAGTTTCCTCCTCATGAAATGGGAGCAATTGCTGGTCGTACTCAGAGCATTATTGTCAAAGAAACATTTAGAGTTTGTAACATATTATACACTGACAGTACATAATGATTGTACGTGATACAATCACAAATGCAATATACATGATCTTATATATAATTGTATATACTATGGACTATCATATATGTGAGGTCTGGTATATATCTTATATATTATTTATATACTTTATATATTTTTCTAAATAAAATATTTACTGAAAGATCAATCAAGAATTAACTGTACTTCAGGGCTTCCCTGGTGGCGCAGTGGTTGGGGGTCCACCTGCCGATGTGGGGGACGCGGGTTCGTGCCCTGGTCCGGGAGGATCCCACGTGCCGCGGAGCGGCTGGGCCCGTGAGCCATGGCCGCTGGGCCTGCGCGTCCGGGGCCTGTGCTCCGCAACGGGAGTAGGCCACGGCGGTGAGAGGCCCGCGTACCGCAAGAAACAACAAACAAACAAACAAAAAAAGAATTAACTGCACTTCAGATGTTGTGCAGTTGGGGAATTCCCTGGCGGTCCAGTGGTTAGGACTCCGTGCTTTCACTGCCAAGGGCCCAGGGTTCAATCCCTGGTCGGGGAACCAGGACCCCGCGGGCCACATGGCATGACCCTCCCCCCCCCAAAAAAGAAAAAATGTTGCACAGTTGATTACTCACCTGCCCACCCCCATATCCTTGGACCAAAAAAAGAGAGAAAAAGAAAAAGAAAAAAAAAACAAACCTGTAACATTAAATTGATGTGTCTCGTCCGGAAAGAATAAGATTACATACTAGTAGGGCAACTCTTGGCCATTAGCAGTTTTCGGGGTGCGTCATGAAGACTGGGCTGCCCTCCCCTCTGTGTTCACGAGAATCATGCTGGTTTCTCTCTGTTGCACCCGGGCAGGGGGCTCTGTTCCTACAGGCACTGGATAAATACTGTTAAACAAAATAATGGATGAGAACACTAGACATAGCACCTAGAACAGAGCGATTGCTCAGCGATACGATTGCTCTCAACAAATACGCTGATGGCAGTTACAACAGGCCAGACACTGTGCTGGGGGCTTTCTTCACCCGTGCAGGAATCTCACGGAATCCTCACCACCTACCTGTCAGAGTGGCTCTAATATTTTTCAAGGCACACGCAGGCCACATATGACCCCTCACTGCCTGTCTGTCTGACCTGGTCAACACAGCAGTACAAACCCTTGCTATGGTTCCTCGTGCAAAAGAACATTTCAGGCACACACACACAAAATATCCCAAGTAACCATAAGAAGCACCTCCATGGCCACCACCGTCCAGCTGAAGAAATATAACTTTTCAAATATAACTGGAACCCTCTGTGTACTTACCCTTCTCCAAGTCCTTCCCTTCCCTCCCAGAAGTAATCACCATCCTTAAGGAGGTGTTGTTGTATAAACAGCATCAAAGGTTAAATGTTGTATAGATAGCATCACCTCTCTGACCTTCGCAGCTTGCTTTTGTTCTCACCAGCTCACCCCTATGAGTTTCATCCGTGCGGTTACACGGAGCTCAGGCTCACCCTTTTGCAAAGATGTTGAATAGTCTAGTGTATGGACACATTGTTATTTTATGGACGCATTCTTCCGAGCATGGACATTTTATTTACCTCCACTATCGTGCTCTTCCAAGCAGGGGTGCAGAGAATGTTCTTATACGTGTTGCCCTGTGCTGAGTGGTACACTTCATAGGGCGCTGGCCTCAAAGTGGAATTCCTGGGTCGAAAGAAAAACGCTCAGCTAAGTTCTTAGATATTGCCACGTGGCTCTCCAAGGCGGCTGTATCTGACATCGCCTTTTTATTTTTATTTTTGAGTCCGCAGGTCTCTCGGAGAGTCTCAAGAAAGCTATAGAGACTTGCACTGTCTGGTATGAAAGCCACTAGCGGTGTGGAGCGCTTTCGCGCTTGAAACGTGGCTTGTCCAAACTGAGATGTACTGTGAGTACAAAACAGACCCCGGATTTCAAAGACTTAGCACGAAAAAGAGAATGTAAACTACCCGTTGATGATATTTATATTAATTACATGATGACGTGATAATGTTTTGGATATACAGTCGAGCTCGTCATTGGCGGATTCCACATTTGCGAATTTGCCTACCCACTAAAAATGCTCCTGTGACCCCTGGATCTAGAGCACAGCACTTTCGCGGGCCTGCGCAGAGCAGCCAACAACGGGAGTCTCTGACACATGTTCCCAGCTAAGGTTGAACAAACTTGCATCCCGTAAACGAGTGTCCTTTTTGCAGTATTGGGCTATTTCTTGGTGATTTTACACTTTCAAACGCCTCTCCAGACATGAAGCCCAAGTGCTGTCTAGTGTCCTAAAGGCTGGGATGGGGCTTATGGAGAAAATGCATTTTAGATAAGCTTCCTTTGGGCATGAGTTACAACACTGTTGGCTGTGAGTTTAATGTCAGTGAGTCAACAATATGCATATTAGACAAGGTGCCTTTAAGCAGAAATACACATAAAACAAGGTTATGTATAAATCAGTTAACAACAACAGCAACAAAATTGTGACCAAAGTCTGGTAGGCAACTAACCCTGTATTTCCCCCGGGACAGTGGCTCAAGATCAATTATTCAGTGTTCACTATGCCGTTATAGACCATCACTACCGTGAATAAGGAGAATAAACTATATTGAGTGATGCCAGTAAAAAGAATATACTGTATTGAGTGAACTAAAACATATTAGTTACTTTCACCTTGTTTCTCTTGCACTTTTGTAAAAATGGAAACAGGATTTAGCAGACAACATCCAGGTTTACAGTCCCTGCCAGATCTCTCTAGAAATCTAGAGACAGTGGGCTCAGAATCAGGGCATTCTCCATGTCCACTGGGCCGCAGGCCAAGGGCCTGGCTGCATCTTCTCCCATGTGGACCATCAGCCCCGCTTCCTGCCCGACTCCAGTCTCTCCCCCTAGGGTGAGCCCCCGCCTCCGAAGGCATCTTCCTGACACTCAGAGATATCCTTTGTCCCTCAGCTTCTCAATAGCATCCCCTGGCTCCTTGTTCGTTGCCTTTGGGAAGGAATCCAAGCTCCCCAGCCTGGCCTCTGAGCTCTCCCGCAGCTGACACCGGCCCCATCTTATCTGCTGCTACACCCATCTCACCTAACACCTCAGTCACAAGGAAGGACTCACAGTTCCTAGGGGCACCCTGGATTCTCTCTCCCTCTCCTTGGGAAATGTGCATAGGGTGAGGAGGTTGACGGATGGCCGAGTGAAGGCCGTGTGTCATGACTTCATAAATCCCGTGTGCTTAGCGATAATTATAGCTAGTACTTACTGAATTCTGTGTATTACCAGACCCTGTGCTAATCCTCGCTGCAGCGGGGAGAGGTAGATCCTATTATTAGCTCCGTTTTATAGTTGGGGAAAGGGAGGCTTGCCGAGATTCAATCTCTTGCCCAGTGTCCTGCTGGGGGTCACGGCAGAGTCGGGACTCACACGGGGACAGTTGGGCTCCACGCTTCACACTCTGGGCCTCTCTGCTGGGCTGTGTGTCTGCCGGCCAGGAGCTGGGGACACGTGTGTGTCTAGTGTGCTGACTGTTCTTGTTTCCAATCAAATGCAACACGCATTTCCTGCGGCCTGAGGTGAGCAAAGAGCAGCAGATAGATTCTGTCCTTGCCGGGAGGAATCTGGGAGGAGTCTGGAGGGTGTCGAGTACAGGGATGCAGGCAATTATGAGGCAGGGTGTTACCTGCTCTAACGGAGGTAACTCTGAAAGGTGCTGATGGGACAATGGGTGGAGGAGAAAGAGGCTTCTGAGCAGAAGCCAGTGGTGTCTGGGACTCAAACAGAAACAGATTAGTTAAGGGAATTCCCTGGCGGTCCAGTGGTTAAGACTCGTGCTTTCAACTGCCGTGGGCCCGGGGTTTGATCCTGGTCGGGGAACTAAGATCCCACAAGCCAGGCAGGGTGGCTAAAAAAAAACAAAAAGGAAAAGAAAAGAAAAGAAAAAACAGATTAGTTAAATTTAACTATGGAGCACCTGCCCGCTAGGGTGTATCCAACAGGGTTGCAGGTTCTGGGGACACATCAGAGAGCAAAGGGAACAACTCCCACCCTCAGAGGCAAATCTCAGAGATGGGGAGGGGATGAGTTGTCGCCCAGGGGATGGGTCACTGGCGGGGGGTGGGGGTGCGATGCCTAAAGGGTGTGGTGCTTCTTTTCGGGGTGATGGAAATGTTCTGAAAGTGATCGTGCTGATGGTCACACAACTCTGTGACGGCACCAAAAGCCCCCAAGTTGTACATTTTAAATGGGCATGTTGTGAGGTATGGGTATTATATCTCAATAAAGCTATAAAAAAAATCCCTGTCCCGGCAGAGCACACATTCTAATCAGAGGCCCCAGCGACCTGACGTATTGGACACCCAGATCATTTTAACACCCTCCCCCTCCTGTACGTAACAGAAAGATTTTCAGTCATTATCATGCATCCTTCTTGATTTGTGTTTTTTATTTCTCTTTTTAATTAATAAACTTATTTTTTGGAACTTTTAGGCTGACAACAAAATTGAGTGGAACGGGCCTTCCTTGGTGGTCCAGTGGTAAAGAATTGCCTTCCAATGCAGGGGACATGGGTTCGATCCCTGGTCAGGGAACTAAGATCCCACATGCCGCAGGGCAACAAAGCCTGCGCGCCACAACTACTGAGCTTGGGCGCCTCAACTAGAGGGCCCGTGTGCTGCAAACTACAGAGCCCACCTTCTCTGGAACCCATGGACCACAACTACAGAGCCCACATGCCCTGGAGCCTGCATGCCACAACTAGAGAAGAGAAAACCCTCATGCCACAACTAGAGAGAAGCTGGCGCATTGCCATGAAGACCCCATGCGCCTCCACGAAGTTCCCGCATGCTGCCACGAAGACCCGATGCAGCCAAAAATAAATAAATAAAATAAATAAATAAATAATAAATCTTAAAATAAAAATTGAGTGGAAGGTACAGAGATACACCCCCTCACCCCACCCATCATAGCCTCCCTGTTACCAACATCCCCATCAGTGGTACATTTGTTACAATCGATGAACCTATATTGATACCTCATTATCACCCAAAGCCCATAGTTGACATTAGGGCTCACTCCTGGTGTTGTACATTCTATGGGTTTGGACAAACGTATCATGACATGTATCCACCACTACAGTATCATACGGAGTATTTTTGCTGCCCTAAAAACCCTCAGTGCTCCCTGCCATCTCCTGGCAACCCCTGATCTTTTTACAGTCTCCATAGTTCTGTGTTTTCCAGAGTGTCATATAGTTGGAATCATACAGCACGTAGCCTTTTTAAGATTGGCCTCTTTCACTTAGCTGTATGCATTCAAGATTCCTCCATGTCTTTTCGTGACTTGATAGCTCATTTCTTTTTCGTTTTTAAATTTATTTATTTATTTGTTTGTTTTTGGCTGCGTTGGGTCTTTGTGGGCTTTCTCTAGTTGCGGCGAGCGGGGGCTGCTCTTCATTGAGGTGCGTGGGCTTCTCATTGCGGTGGCTTCTCTTGTTGCGGAGCATGGGCTCGCGGCACGCGGGCTCAGTAGTTGTGGCTCGCGGGCTCAGTAGTTGTGACTCACGAGCTCTAGAGTGCAGGCTCAGTAGTTGTGGCGCATGGGCTTAGTTGCTCCGTGGCATGTGGGATCTTCTCGGACCAGGGCTTGAACCTGTGTCCCCTGCATTGGCAGGCAGATTCTTAACCGCTGCGCCACCAGGGAAGCCCCCTCATTTCTTTTTGTCACTGAGTAATCTTCCATTGTGTGGATGTAGCACAGTTTATTTATCCATTCATCTCCTAACAGACACCTTGGTTGCTTCCAACTTTGGGCAGTTATACATAAAGCTGCTATAAACATCCATGTGCCGGTTTTTGTGTACATGAGTTTTTGACTTATTTGAGTGGATACCAAGGAGCACAATTGCTGGATCATATGGTAAGATGATGTTAAGTTTTGTAAGAAACTCTCCCATATATAACAAATAATTTATCATCCTTTTCTGGATTTGTTACATTTTAAATGTATATATATGTGTGTATTTAAATATATGTATTTATTTTTGGCTGCGTTGGGTTTTGGTTGCTGTGTGTGGGCTTTCTCTAGTTGTGCTGAGAGGGGGCTACTCTTCGTCGCAGTGCACGGGCTTCTCATTGCGGTGGCTTCTCTTGTTGTGGAGCACGGGCTCTACGTGCGCTGGCTACAGTAGTTGTGGCTCGTGGGCTCAGTAGTTGTGGCTCACAGGGTCTAGAGCTTAGGCTCAGTAGCTGTGACACATGGGCTTCGTTACTCCGCAGCATGTGGGATCTACCTGAACCAGGGAATGCGTCCCCTGCATTGGCAGGTGGATTCCCAACCACTGCGCCACCAGGGAAGCCCTAAGTATATGTATTTAAAACGTCATGGTAACATTTGCAGCAAATGCTCAGAACTTAGACCAACAAAAGATATTTTGCAGGGAAGCACTGACCTTGTTTTACCACTGACCTTGTTTGCAATCGCCCGTGTGTGGTAAAAGTGAAAAGCAGACCAAACCTTCAATGGGTTTTATTCTTGCTTTTATATCTTCTGGGTGCAATATTCCCTTACTACCTGCATCTAGGGCAGAACCCTTCCACAGTCCCCACCACGGAATGGCACTGAGGGGAGATTCCATTTGACACCAAGTGGATAGGCAGAAATTAGGAAGTAGGGAAATGGGGACCCTTAGGCAGCGCTGGGGGTGTGTGTAGACTGGTGTGTCCTTCGGGGGAGCGAGAGGGAAGACATTCCCAAGTGTGAGGACTCCCCTCCTGGTGAACACCCTGTGCTGGTAGCCTTCCGCTTGTCCATCTCTCTCCTCTCTGTCTGGGTCATTCCTGCTGACTGTGTTACCTGGGCTGCATCTGACTTCTTCTTGGGTTCAGCCACTGGAAGGTGTCATTAGGCTGTCGGCCAGAGGTGGGAGGAGTGCGGGACACGTGTTAGGGCTCCCAGGTCCCTCCTGGCCAGGCTGCCAGCGTGACAGTGGCACTGAGCTTGAGCAACTCGCTTCATCTTTCTGAGCCTCAGTTTCTCCCTCTGTCAAGTGGGAGTGAGGCGTGTTATAATCCTCCCTTCATTCACGTGTTGGACAATTATTTGCTGTGTATCTCTATCCCCACTTGAAAGACATGGAAAGAGGCTCAGAGAAAGAATTCGTCAGATGATTTAACAACAACAACAAAAAGTTAAGCACCTACTGTGTGCTAGGCTGTGCTCTAGGCTCTAGGAGCCCAGCGGGAAAACTCAGCCACAGTTTGCACCCTGGAAGATGACACATGTAGGTAGGGATGGTTTATGGGTTGAAGCCCTAACCCCCAACACCTCAGAACATGACCTTATTTGGAAACAGGGTCATTGCAGATGTAATTAGTTAAGAGGAGGTTGTACTGGAGAAGATGGGCCCTAATCCATTACTGCTGGTGCCCTTTCAGTAAGACGGCCAGGTGAAGACAGCAACACATGGAATAACACAATGTGACGAGGAAGGTGGCGATCAAAGTGATGCATCTACAAGCCAAGGAAGTCAAGGACTGTTGGTCAACCACCAGGAGCCAGAAGGAGGCAAGGAAGTCTCCCGTGCAGGCCTCCGACGGAGCACGGCCCTGCCCACACAGGATCTTGGACTTGCAGCCTCCAGAGCTGTGAGACAGTACATTTCTGTTGTTGTAAGCCACCTGGTTCATGGTACTCTGTTATGGCAGCCCTAGCAAACCAAATACAGATGGATAGACTTGAAGCAATTAAGTAATCAAAGAAACCAACTTACTTTGGCAGTGAGTGCCCTGAAGGAAACAAAACAGAGAGATTGTATTTGTTTTCTGTGCTGGTAACAAATTAGCACAAATGTAGCAGCTTAAAACAGCACCCGCAGGACTTCCCTGGTGGCGAAGTGGTTAAGAATCCACCTGCCAATGCAGGGGACGCGTGTTCGAGCCCTGGTCCGGGAAGATCCCACATGTTGTGGAGCAACTAAGCCCATGAGCCACCACTACTGAGCCCACGTGCTGCAACTACTGAAGCCCACACGCCTAGAGCCCGAGCTCCGCAACAAGGGAAGCCACCACAATGAGAAGCCCTCGCACTGGAACGAAGAGTAGCCCCCGCTTGCCGCAACTAGAGAAAGCCCGCACGCAGCAACGAAGACCGAATGCAAACACAGCACCTGCTATTAGCTCACAGTTGTGAGTCAGGAGCTTAGGCTGGCTTGACTGGGTTCTCTGCTTGGGGTAGACAAGGAGGTTCCCGCCTCCTTGCTGGCTGTGGGCAGAATCCGCTCTGTTTTCAGAGGCTGTCTGCATTCCTTGTCGTGGGATCCCCTCCACCTTCCAAGCCAGCAACGGAGAATCTCCCTCCTGTAGAACGCCCCACATGCTTTGAGTCTCTTTTTCCAGGAAGAGCCCCATCTCTTTTGGAGGGTCACATGATGAGGCAGGCCCACAGAAGACCCAGTTCCTATCTGAGATTTGGAACCTTCATTCCAGCTGCACTGTCCCTTCATAGCAGCACCTAAATCAGCGTCTGGCTGAATAACTGGGAAGAGGTGTGTATTCACCCAGGGAGCAGGGATCTTGGGGCCCTCTTACCTGGGCCTATGACAGGGGATCGCTAGAGAAACATGGCATGTAGGGTGGGCCTCCTGGAGGAGGGGTGAGGGGGTCATCCCAGGCAAAGAGGCTCGCCCGTCCCAGGCCACGAGGTGAGATAGCTGATCTGTGCTAGGAACCAGCAGAGTTGTTGAGGAGATGAAACCAGAAAACGCGTGTGAAGTGCCTGACACCAGCGAATGGGCAAGGTAATAAATAGTAGCTACACTTATCCCATTATTAGAAGTCTGGAGGCCGCCCAGCTCTCTCTCTCTCTCTCTCTTTCTTTGACCCTCCCTCTCCCGGTGACCTTGGGTGGGTCATGTCCCTGATTCCACATCGGGGTCCACCAACACCCCCCTCCCTCTTTGAGACGAAAGAGCTGGTTCGGGAGGAGGGCAAAGGAGGGCAGCTGGGGCTCGCGCAGCCGGGTGAGTGGCAGCAAATATTTATGGAGGCGTTTGGTGCCAGGCACAGTGCTGGGCGTGGCGAGATAAGGGGCTGTGGAGGGTGGGGACTTGGCCTCGGAGGCTGAATTCCAAACTGCCCGCCCAGGGGGCCAGGAACAGGGGGTAGAAACCGCTGTGGGGCTGGTGCCTGGGAAAGGTGGGTGTGGCTCTGCGTGGCTGGATGTCCACGGGCAGGTGGCTGTCCCCTTGGAGCCTCAGAGCCCCTCACGTGCTCAGGTCCCTAGCTTCTCTGGACCAAGTCTTCAAACCCTCCTCAAAAGCCCTCCTCGGTCACCCAGCTGAAGTCACATCTCCCATCACACGCTGGCCAGAAACTCCTGCTTGTTGCTCAGTACTGCTTCTCTCTCTCTATTTTTAGTTTTGGTTTTATTTTTTTACTGACGTATAGTTGATTTACAATGCTGTGTTAGTTTCAGGTGTACAACAAAGTGCTTCAGTTACACACACACACACACACACACACACACACATCTATTCTTTTTCAGATTCTTTTCCCTTATAGGTTATTACAAGATATTGAGCCCCCTGTGTTTGCTTCACTAGCTCTTGATGGCACCTGGCATCCAAACACAGGTGGGCTTCAAGGAAATACATAATGTGACATTGGACTATAATATAAACTATTTATATGAGATAATGTTGTAGTTGACTATCACCCAAAGTATAAAAGAAACGTCTGTGGATCCATACGGATACAAATAAATGATTGGGAATTCCCTGGCGGTCCAGGGGTTAGGGCTCCGAGCTTCCCCTGCAGGGGAGATAGTTTCCATCCCTGGCTGGGGAACTAAGGTCCCGCAAGATGCGTGGCGTGGCCAAAACGAAACAAAACACACACAGAAAACAAACAAATGATTGAATAGATAAATAAACAGGGTAAGGAGAAGGGACAGAATTCGCCAAAAGTGTATCTGGATACTTCCCCTCCAGAAGGGGGGGAGCTTTCTTCCCCTCCCCTCCATGTGGGCTGCAGCTCAGCGACTTGCTTACAAAGAGTAAGAGTCTGGAACGGGGAAGGGGCCACTGCACAGCGTGGAAACCACCAGGTGAGGCAGGTTAACGTCTTCAGTGGTAGTCACGTGGGTAAGGCGCAGCCTGGGAGCGCTGGGCACGTGGGCGTGGCCTTTCTTCCAGGGATTCCTCAAAATGGTCGGGATCATGAAAGACCAAGACAAGCCTGAAAGGTGACCACAGACCAGTGGAGATTCAGGAGGCAGGAAGTAAGGCCACGGTGGTGTCCTGGGTGGGATCCTGGGACAGAAAGCTATTAGGGACAGTGAGTAAAATCTGAGGAAAGGGTTGCATCTGCCAGTATTGGTTTCTTGGTTTGGGATGGGAGGGACATGATAACATTTGGGGAACCTGGGTCAGGGGCACACAGGATGGCTCTGACCATCGTAGCAACTTCTCTGTAAATCTAAAAACGATTCTAAAAGAAAAAGGTTGTTGAAGGAGAAAGGCAGGCAGGCATAAGAGGACCTCTGCTCCCACTCTCCACCAGTCTGTCCTCCAAACAGAAGCCAGAGGGAATCTGTTAAATCAGGAGAGGAATTTGTGCTACTCAGGTGTTCTGTATCTCTCAGAATTCATCAGATGGTAAGGTCTCAGGCATGCATTTCACGGAATTTAAATTTTATCAAGGACAAGAAGGTTCAATAAATATTTGATATCTTGTTATGTTATTCATGCTGAAGTATTTAGGGGAGATGTGGTCTAATGTTTGCAAATTGCTTTGAAATGAATTTTTAAAGGATAGACGGATGGGGACCATCTGTATTTCCACTCAGTTTTTCTGTGAACCTAAAACGGCTCTAGATAGTAAAATTTATTTATTTTAAAAAGATGGAGGACTTCCCTTGTGGCACAGTGGTTAAGAATCTGCCTGTCAATGCAGGGGACACGGGTTAGATCCCTGGTCCAGGAAGATCCCACATGCCATGGAGCAACTAAGCCCATGCGCCACAACTACTGAGCCTGCACTCTAGAGCCCATGAGCCACAACTACTGAAGCCCGCGCGCCTAGAGCCCGTGCTCTGCAACGAGAGAAGCCACTGCAATGAGAAGCCCGCGCACCGCAACGAAGAGTATCCCCCACTCGACGCAACTAGAGAACGCCCACGCACAGCAACTGAGACCCGACACAGCCAAAAATAAAAATTTTTTTAATTTTAAAAAGAGTTTGCATGCCACAACTAAGACCTGGCACAACCCAATAAATAAATAAATATTTTTTAAAAAAAGGGGGAAAAGGCAAGTCAAATTATGCCAGCCTCTTGATGAATCCCTTTGGGGCTCTGTCTGCATTTCTTTGCTTTTTTTTTTTTTTTTTTAAGATTTTTTTGGTGTGGACAATTTATTTTTTAAGTCTTTATTGAATCTGTTACAATATTGCTTCTGTTTTATGTTTTGTTTTATTTGGCCGTGTGACATGTGGGATCTTAGCTCCCCAACCAGGGATTAAACTTGCACCCCCTGCATTGGAAGGCAAAGTTTTAAACCACTGGACCGCCAGGGAAGTCCCTCTGTCTGCATTTCATTTGGAGAAGAAACCAGAGTCTTTGCGAGTTGCTACTGGATCTGGACCCCCATCCCCGCCTCCACTCAGGCTGGCCTCTCTGCCCCCTGAACATGCTGGTCACATTCCCACCTCAGGACCTGTGCATGCACTGTGCACCTCCCCTGGGACACATCCCCAGTTACCTGCGAGGCTCCCCCCTTTGGCTCCTGTTTGGACAGGCCTGCAGTTCCCACCCGACCCCCACCTCGTCCTGCATCACCCTGCTCCATAGCATCATCCCCTCCCAAGATGCTTCATCACTTACTTGCTCACTGTGTTTTCATGTCTGTCTCCGCCCACCAGGATGGATGCCCCACGTGGGGAGGGATTTGTGTCTGTTTCATTAGCCGGTGGACGATCAACACCTAGGACAGTGCCCAGCCCAGAGTGGGAGTTCGGTAAGTATTTGTTGAATTGATGTCCTAAGTATATTTGTTTATCTGTATCCCCTACCAGAATGTAACCTTGTTTGCTTGTCCACTGATGTGTCTCCTACCTGTAAGCACATGTTGCTCAATGAATGAATGAATGAATGAGTGATGAGTGAACAAGGTTAGGGTGAATCCTTGTATAAGGGGTTAAGAGCACAGGCTTTGGCATGGGTAACAACCCAGACTTTGATTGTGTCTGAAATTGGGGAGGGAAGATGCCGTCTTGGGGGACTGACCCCTTCATCTGTGGGATCTGACGTCATCCGCAGGTAGTGTCAGGACTGAACCGAACTGCAGACACCCAGCTTTAGCTGCAGAACTGCTTGATGTGTGACAAATGTCACACACACATTTGGTGACCGGAAGTGTCAGAGGTGAAGTAGTCCATGAGTAGTGTTGTAGGAGAGTAGAGAAGAAAACCAGAAGAGTTTTTCTTTGCATACCTGGAGTAGTCATATTCATAGGGCCAGAAAGTAGAAGGGTGGTTGCCGGGGGCCGGATGGAGGGGGAACAGAGAGTTATTATTGTTTAATGGGGACAGAGTTTCAGTTGGGGACAATGAAAATGTTCTGGAGATGGAGGATGGTAATGGTTACAGGACAATAGGAGTGTCCTTAATGCCACTGAACTGTACACATAAATGGTTAAAAAAGGTAAATTTTATGTTATGTTTTACCTCAATAAACAAAGAACTGGAAAATGAAAAAAAAAAAAAAAGAAGAGCACAGGCTTTGGGACCACAATGCCCGGGGTCTTATCCAGATCTGCTACTTACTAGCCGTGTGACCTTGGGCAAGTCATTTCACCTCTCTGTACTTGAGTTTCCTTCTCAGGAAAATGGAGCCCCCTTGGGAAGCCCTCATGCATTGCTGGTGGGATGGTAAGTGGAAAATAGTCTGACAGTTTCTTAAAAAGTTCATTGTAACCTTCCCACACACTATGGCAATTCCACTCCTGGGAATATGCCCAAGAGAAACAGAAGCATACGTCTACGGGAAGACTTGTACACACATGTTCGTAGCAGCACTATTTATAACAGCCGAAGAGTAGATACAGCCCAAACCCCCATTAACGATGCACTGATAAAAAAAAAATGCGGTCTGTCCATATAATGGAATATTATTCAGCCGTAAAAGTAATGACGTGCTCTTACAATTTACAACATGGATGGACCTTGAAGACATCACGTGAAAGAGGCCAGATACAAAAGGCCACATATTGTATGATCCATGTCTATGAAATGTCCAGAAAAGGCAGATCTCCAGAAAGTACTTTAGCGGCTGCCCGGAACTGCAGGTGGAAACGGGACGTGATGATTAATGAGCACGAGAGATCTTACTGGGGTGATGGAAATGTTCTAAAATTGGATTGTGGTGATAGCTGCACAGTCCTGTGAACTTACTAAAAATCATTGAATGGGACACTTAAAATGAGCGAATTCTGTGGAATGTAAGGGATACCTCAACAAAGCTGCTTAAGAAGAAGAAAACAGAGCTCATAATAGTATCTATCTAATGATGCGAAGATTAAGTGAGCTAATCCACGTAAATCCCCCCAGAAGGAGATGTAGGGTAAATGCTCAAGAAATGTATTTTGTATTATTATTAACAAGTGTGTTGAGATTGTCCGTGTAAGATGCTCACCACAGGGAAAGACAAGCAATAGGGTTAGATTCATGAACACCACTACTATTGCTTCATAATAATACAAATTACTTGGTTATGTTACCATTTCCTGTGCCTGTCCCACATACGTGGGCCTCAGTTTTCTTATCTGCAAAATGGGAGAACTGGGCTCCATCTCTAAGGCCCTTTTCTTGCCATAAGTTCTGTATTTTGTTCTAGGAATGTTTCTCTTCGGATGTGGCATGTCAAGGTTGAGGAAGCGTATGGGGTGGGGGAAGGTGGTGGGCAAATCTGTAGTGGCAGGGGTTGCCTTGGGGCTTGGAAACCAGGATGTGTGTGTGTGTGCGGGGGGAGCTGGAAAGGTGGGTTGTGTGGCTGGGAGCTGATTGTGAAGGTCACATGGGCCTGATGTTGTGTTCAGGGCATGGAGCTGGTCCAGCCTAGGTTCAAATCCTGTGTCCACCAGTTCCTAGCCATGGGATTTTGGACAAGAGACTTCCGCTCTGAGCGCTGTTTCCACCTCTGGAAAATGGTGAGGATGTTTCCCATCAAGAACTAGGATTCCCTGAGATCATATTTATAGCAACCTGGGAGAATAATAATAACAAAGCAACAACAGCAAAGACTTCCTCCCAGGTGCCAACCATTGTCTTCAGCTCTTTCCACAAAGTAACCTTTTTTTTTTTTGGCTACGCTGCCCGGCTTGTGGGATCTTAGTTCCCCGATCAGAGATCAAACCTGGGACCTCGGCAGTGAGAGTGCGGAGTCCTAACCACTGGATCGCCAGGGAATTCCCCAAAGTAACCCTTTAATGCGAAGGACTCAATTCATATTAGTGATCACAGAAGTAGGACAAGTGCCTTCTTAGCTTTAATCCTCAGTTTGCCCCTTCTATAAATGGGGCTATATAAACGTCTCCCTCAATGAGTTCTGTCCATGAGATTGTGCTGAAAAGTTTTCTGGCCCACATTGGGATGTGGTAATAGGGAGGCACTGAAGGTTCCTGGGCGTGGGGGGAGGTGGCTGGCCTGTGAAGAAAGCATAGCCCAGCCCCCCTTCTCCCCAACACCCAAGGTTAAGTTACAGATTCCTGTAGGATCTAGTGCATTGGAGAACTCAGCTCATTTGGAAATCCTAATTTATTTGTGCCAATATTTGATTCTTATCCGTCTTCCCCACTGGTCTGTAAGCTCCATGAGGGCAGGTGCTCAGCTGGTCTTTGCCCCCAGCATCCAGCACTGGGTGGTAGTGAACACAGGGCTGATCAAACAGGCTAGCACGTGTTGAGTGCTTCCTACGTGCCAGGCACCGTTCCAAGGGCTCGGCTAAGATGTGTCTCGTTACCTCTTGGACAGAGGGAATTCTGCAAAGCTCTGGGTGGTCATCATCTCCCCTCCCTGACTCTCAGCGGCCCTCTTTGCAGCTTCCCGCCCGCCCTCCCTCTGCCTGTGTTTCATCACACCAGGGAAGCAAACTTCCCTCCTGAGCCTCCAAGACAACTCGGTTTGTTGCCCTGGGAAACAAGCATGATGTCACCCCTCTCTGGCCTGGCCTTACAGGTGTCAGGGTACCTAAGTAGTTAGTGTCATTATCTGCATAGAGCAAGGGAGAGCTGGGGAAGGCAGGATGTCAACGGGAGGAAAGAGAAGTTTAAGGAGGATTGGCTTGGAGACATCCTCCCCCCCCCCGCCCCTGCCCCACTACTAGGACCTAAACAAATGGGTTAAACACACACACACACACACACACACCTGGAGGATATGTAGAAAACGACGCTCCCCAACCCACCACCAATTCCTTGCGGTTTCTCAAACATGTAGCACCCAACCACCTCACACGCAGCCTTTGCCCCTGCTCTTCCCGCCCCTCCACCTGTCTTTGAAGGTCAAAGGTCAGATGTCATCTCCCCAGAGGCCCCGCCCTCCCCACGGGCTCCCTTTTCACAGTGCCCTGTAGTTTTCTTGGAAGCCCCTTACCAATACCTGATGTTATGTTGCAGATTGGTTTATTACCTAGGGCAGCAAGGTCCAGTGGAACTTTTTGCGATGTGGAATGTTCTAGATCTGTGCTGTCCAACAGCGTAGCCACCAGCCACAGGGGGATACTGGGCACTTGAAACAGTGTGACCGAGGAACTGAACTTTTAATCTTATTTCATTTTAATGTAAATGTATTGATATTATTCTCAACTGGGAACAGCCGCCCGGGGCTATTAGCTAAACCGTATCAGGCTGTGCAGAGCTACAATTCCAGCCCCTCACAGTGTGGCTTTCTGTGGGGCCTAGCACTGCGTCTGGTAAATGATGAATGAACACAAGCAGGGATTCCACGTAGGGATCCCTGAAGATGCCCAGGGCAGATGGCAGCTTGCCTTCTTCCACTCCTGTTTCTTGTGAGTTTCCTGCTTGGCTGAGAGCCCCATGGTCCCTGATGTGCTTATCTGCATCCTTCCCGCTCTGAACCCAAGCTCCGAGCCTGGTGGACTCTTCAGCCCTTTCCACAGCCTGCTCACCCAGATGCCCTCAGCCAGCCCTCACTCCCACAGACAGCCCCACTCTCTCCAGTTCCACGAACTCACATTTATTCACAGACAGACAAAGGGACAGGGACAGACCTTTGCTCACTGGGGACCCCCCATAGGGTCTGGCAGTTCCAAAGAGGTGATGGTGTCCAGTGTGTGTAACAGGGGACAGCCAAGCCGGGGGCCCCCGCCTCAGTGTCCATCCCTCTGGCCAGTGTCCCCCACCTCCTGAATCAGCGTCCTGCCTTCAGAAGTGGGGTGAGCAGTTTCTAACCAGCATCAGGGGGGTCTGGGGGTGGGCGATGGTGAGGGAGGGGCGGCCCAGCCTCCTCCCTCCTTAGTGTTGAGGGCTAGAAGGGGAGGGGTGGGTACACAGAGGAGGTTCCTCTCCTTCAACTTCCCTCCTTCATATTGCAAACCGGGAGGTCAAACGGAGGGGCTGAGGATGGGTGTGTGGGTCAGGAGGCCAGGCCCCCCAATCCGCGCAGGTGAGCCTTGCTGTCAATCTCTTCTTCCTCCATCTCGAAGGCCGAGTGGTCTTGGCTGTCAAAACAGGAGGCGCTGAGGAAGACGGGGGGTGCCGGCGGCGGCCGAGGTGGGGTCCCCGGGGAGGGCGGCTCCTCCTTGATGTGTGCGATGGGCAGCGGAAGCCCTTCCTCCTCCTGGCCAGCGGGGGGCGGCGGGGGCGGCGGGGGCGACGGCGGGGCCTGGGCCTGGAGCGCCTGCTGCGCGGCGGCGGCCCTCTCCAGCTCAGCGCGGTGGCAGCGTTGGTGGCGCAGGAGGCTATAGGCGCGCGAGAAGCGCCGCGAGCAGTGCGGGCACGGGTGCGGGGCCGGACCGCCCGCGTGGACCTGCGCGTGGCGGGCCAGGTCGGCCAGCCGCTTGAACTCCCGCTGGCAGCGCACGCACTGGAAGGGCCGCGCCCCAGAGTGGGTTACCCCGTGCTGCCGCAAGTGCGCACGGCGCCGGAAACCTTTGCCGCACTCGGGGCACCAGAATCGGGGCTCCCCGGCGGGGGGCCGGGCCGGGGCGGCATCCCCTCCGTTCTGCCCGCCTTCTCCACCCTCCGAGGCGCCCCCACACTCTGCCCCTTCGCCCCCCTCGGGCCCCTTCCCTGAGGTCCGTCCGCCCGACACCTTGTCGTCCTTCTTGCCCGCCGCGGGCAGCGGGGCCAGGAGGCTGAGCGCGCCGTGGACGCGACGGTGCTGGCGGAGGTAGGAGGCGAGGCGGAAGGCCAGGCCACAGTCCGTGCACACGAAGGGACGGTCGGTGGAGTGGACCAGCCGGTGGCGGGACAGCGACCAGGGCCTGGCGAAGGCCTTGAGGCAGATGGAGCACTGGTGGCGCTTGGGGCGGGGCGGGGGCCCCCCTTCGCCCTCCTGTTCGCCCTCGGGGCGCAGGCACGGGTGCGCTTTGAGCTCGCCCTTGGTGGCGAAAGCTTCACGGCAGCGGAGGCACAGCAGCGTCCAGTCGGCCTGGAGCAGGACCTGCTTCTCCTCCTGCCGTCCGGCCGCCAGCGCCAGCTCGGCCCTCAGCTCCGCCGCCCCGGCCTCGGCCTCCTCCTCCTCCGACTCGCGGGGCTCCGCGCTCGTGGCGGCCGCCAGCGTGGCCGGCTCCCCCGCGGACCACGTCTCGGGCCGCGCCGCCGCCTCCGCCTCCTCCTCCGCGGCGCCCGCTGCTGCAGAGGTGGGCTGCTCGGCGCCCTTGTCCTGCGGGCTCCAGCCGGACCCGGCCGCCTCCTTGGCTGCCCTCTCGATGGCCAGCTCGACCCCGCCGCCCGCGTGCTCCTGGGCCAGGTGGCGCCTGAGCTGGGCAGGCTCAGGGAAGGTGCGAGGGCAGGCGGCGCAGCGCAGCGGGGGCTGCGGCCCGTGGCCACGCAGGTGGCGCGAGAGGTGGGCAGGCCGGCGGAAGGCCTTGGGGCATAGGGGGCAGGCATGGGGCCGCAGGCCCGAGTGGCTCAGCCGGTGCCGGGAGAGGTAGTAGGGGAAGCGGAAGAGGCGGCCACAGGTGGGGCAGGGCAGGGGCGCCCGAGGAGCTCCAGCGCCCCCCCTGCCACGGCCTCGGCCTCTACCACGGCCTCGGCCACGACCCCGGCCCCGGCCACGGTGAGGTGGGCTGCCCTGGGCTGGTGGAGGAGGCTGAGGATCCATGCCTGTAAAGAGATAGGGAAAAGGTGGAGATTTGGGGAGGCAGGGGGGTGCAGAGAGAGACAAGGAGACACAGAGAGGGTCAGATATTTAGCCGGGCAAGGGAAGGCGAGACAGACGAAAAAGGCCGAGATGAGAGGCAGAGACCAGGAGAAACAGAAAGGATGGTGAGAGGCAGAAACAGGAGAGAGAGATGGGGACACCCAGCAGAGACAGAGATGAAGAGAAAACAAAGAGATTTAGGCAGAGATGGTGCAAACACAGAGATCAGAGGAACCATGGCAGGGTGGAGGGAGGGAGAACAAGACAGAGACAGTAGAAGAGACAGAGGCAGACAAAGTCAGTGAACTGCTTTTCCTCCAGGGGCCCCACTGGAACGTATGGGGAGGGGCTGGGAAACAGCCCTTGGTGCCGGAGTGGAGGGGGTGGGATTCAAAATCGGGAGGCCCCGGAAATGGAGTGTGGGTGCCCAGTCGCCAGAGTCTGGGAGAGGCCGGGAGTAGGAGGGCTCAGACTCTTGGGCAGGGAGGGGGCTAGGGAGGGAGGGGGCGAGATCCCGGGCGCTGAGGTTGGGGGTGTGTGGGGGGTTGGGAGATGACCGGGGTCCAGCCCCTAGACTTCTGTACGTGGTGGGTATGGATTCCTGGGTCCCAGTGGTGGAGAGGGCTGGGGGGAGGGGGCTGAGCCCCCAAGACAAGGGAGAGGAGGGGGCTGGGGGCCCAGCTGCTCGAAATCTCCAGCGAGGAGGAGGCTGAGGGCCAGGGCCCTGGACCCCCCCCCCCCCCCACGTCCCCGAGGAAGGCTGCTGGGGGTCGGGAGCCCTAGGTCTCCAAGGGGGGGCCGCGGTCTCCCCGCTGGGCCCAGCCTTTGGTTCCCCGCAGGCATGATCTGCAGAACTGGGGCCGCGGGCCGAGGCCTTGCAGATTTCTGAGCCCGGGGCCTGGGGCTCGCCCCGATGACTGGGCGCCCGGCTCTTACCTCCGCCTCCTTTGCTCCTTTCTTCCGTCCCCGCGGCCGGCCGAGCGCGGATGGTGGTGGCAGGGAGGGAGGGCCCCGAGCGTGGTGGGGGGTGGAGGAGGCTGGGCTCGGTGTCACCGCCTAAGCCTTCCCCCCGGAAACCCGGCTTTTCGTCCGAGCCTGAGAGAGGAAAGACTGGCTGGGAAGCCGGAAGATGGTGGAGGAGGAGACCCAGGGGGGGGGGAGGGGGGCGCGGCTTGGACTCCTGGGTTCTGTAAGGGGAGGGGGCTGGGGCCCCGTCCTCTGGGCTCCCGAGGGAGGAGGGGGCTGGGTCCGGCCCCCCTTCTTACCCTCCCCAACAGACACACATATTCATTCATTCCTTCAACAAATACACATTTATCAGGTCCTGTCTGTGCCAGGCACTGTGTTGGGCGAGGGGGGTGGCCGGGAAAGGAGATGAATGAGGCAGTGACAGAGGCTTCAGGGAAAGTACCGGCAATCTGGACTAAAACCTGACAGCAGCCTTCACGTAGGTGCCTGAGCAAGCGACTTTCCCTTCTCTGAGCCTCAGTCTCCTCCTCTGTGATAAACCCCGCGTATATCCACTTGACCCTAAGAGACCAGTTACTCATTTTGCAGCATATAGTCACTCGATCCTAAGCCACCAATATTAACTGAGCACCTACTATGTTCTAGCTCTGTCCTTGGTGCTGGAGCTGCAGTGGCAAAGACAGAGGCCGCTGGACCCTGTCCATAGGGAGCTCAGGGTCTGGCCGAGGAGGCAGACAAACACAGATCCAATGGCCCTTCTGGAGAGTGTGCTCTAAAGCCAGAAGCAGGATGCAGTGGGATTACAGGGAGCAGAGACAACACTGAGTGAGAGTGATCCCTGAAGGCTTCCTGGAGGCAACGATGTTTCCGCTGAAACCTGCAGGATGAAAGCCGAGGGTTAGGAATGGGAAGCGGGAGGCAAATGGAAATGGGAGAGAAATATACCAACACAGACACTATTCTTCTGATAGTTCTACTCAGAAACATGCCACAAACGCTGTCTGTACCAGGTTAATCGTTGCAGTATTGTGCATGACTTCGAAAGACAGGAAATGAGCTACCTGCCCATCGGTCAGGGATTTGAGTGATAAATCGTGATTGATCTACCCAGCAGAACGCTATGTGTCCATAAAAACAAGAATGAAGAAGTTCACTTCCATGTAAAAACATGGAAAGGCTCCAAATGATAACGGAGAAAACACGGAAGGTGGAGCACAGCCTGCAGCCTGTTCTGTCTGCACTTACCAGCGGGTTGCCTCTGGGAGAACTGGAAGGAGAGAGAAGGAACTGGCAACATTCTAGCTCCCAGGCCTGAAACTTACTACGCTCTGCCCTTTTGTACTTTTGGAATTTGAAACCACGGGAATGTGTTTCATACTTAACAAAGTAAAGGAAAAAGAAACAAATGATGGGGGATAATAAAAATAAATACAATGAAAATAAATGATAGCTTACTCTTGTAAGTGCTTTACAAATACAAGCCCATTTGTTCCTCCTTACGTTAAGAAGTGTGTAACATTCTCCCATTTCACAGAGCAGTAAAGTGAGGTACTGAGAGGTTTCAAAGTAGTGAGTCTAAGTCTTTGCATTTCACAAAGAGATGGGAGAAATGATGGTGAGGAGCATGATTTTTCAAAACATCTGGTCAATAATACTACATTTTCAAGGACGTATACATATAGAGCAGAAGTCTAAACACATCCATGGAAACAGTAAGCACCAAATTTGGGGTAAGAGTTACCTTTGAGAAGGGAGAGGCAATCAGATCTTGGAGGGGGGGAGGTCTATGGAGTCAGGTGTACCTCTTATGTTTTAATAAAACTGGTAGTCAATATATGGGTGTGTGTGTGTATACTTTTTATTTGTTGAAATACATGTAACATAAAATTTACCATTTTAACCATTTTGAAGTGTACAACTCAGTGTCATTAAGTACATTCTCGAGGGGAATTCCCTGGCTGGGCAGTGGTTAGGACCCTGCGTTTCCACTGCAGGGGGCACGGGTTGGATCCCTGATAGGGGAACTAAGATCCCTCCTGCCATACAGGGCGGCCAAAAGCAAACAAAAACAAACAAACAAACAAAAATTCACTAGTTCCACTATCTAGTTCCAGAACTTTTTCATCACCCCAAACAGAAACCCGGATCCATTAATCTGTCATTCCCCATTCCCTTCTCCCCCCATCTCCTGGCAACCAATAATCGTCTTTCTGTCTCTTTGGGTTTGTCTTCTGTGGATGTTTCATATCAATTAAGTCATCTAGTATGAGGTCTTTTACGACTGGCTTCTTTCACTTAGCATAATGTTTTCAAGGTTCATCCACATTGTAGCGTGGGGCAGCACTTCGTTCCTTTTTGTGGCTGAATAATATTCCACTGTATGGGTATACTGTATTTTGTTTATCCATTCATTTGTTCATGGACCTTGGGTTGTATCTACCTTTTGGCTATTGTGAGCAGTACTGTTATGAACATTTGTTATGTATAAGTTTTTCTTTTAATGGCTGTTTTCAGTTCTTTTGCGTATATACCTAGGGTGTGTGAGTGTGTTATTATTTTATTATCTATATTTTGAAGCCTTAATATATATTTTTTCCTAAATGAAAGAAACGAATTCAGGAATGAGGTTGAGGGGAAAGAAGTTTCAGAGAGATCAGCGTGTTGTATGTGTGTGTAGGCGTGGGCGGAGGTGGGGATCATGTCCTGGGGGAGATTTGGGGCCTTGGATTGGGGCATCAAAGGCGGCCACTGTGGTGGAGAGAGGCCGGAGCTGCACGAGCAACTATGCCCGGCGTCCTAGTCCAGGCTGAATGCTGGACGCATTCCGAGTGTACTGAGAAGCCATTGAAAAGGTTTTAAGCTGGAGAGTCACATGATCCGATTAGTGTTTTAGAGAAATTCCTGTGGGACCCGCGAGGAGGCCCGGCCGGATGCAGGGGAGAGCAAGGCGGGGAGCAGGAAGGAGGCGGTGCCCGGGTCCAGGTGAGAGATGGGGGGCCTGGGCGGGGCCGGCCTCGGGCAGGGGGCGGGACCTGGCGCTGATTGGCTCAGGGCTGCCCTCCTGGATGCCATTCCCACCGCCTCCACCTCCTCATTGGCTTCCCTGCTTCGGCCCCCCGCCTCCCTCGCGTGCAGTCTCCAGCACCTAGAAATCACATCACTTCGCTCCTGCGCTGAACGCCGTCCCGTGGCTCTCACCTCTTCCTCCCCACCTTCCTCGTCTGCACCCCACGCCCTACCGTCTGAACCCTGGAAGCTCCCTTCACGGATTCCTGTCTTTCTCCCTCTGCTTCACTCTGCTCCATCCACACTGCCCTCTCTGCTCTTTCGGACTCAGGGCCTTTGCACACATGCAGTTCACTGCCTGGAATGTCCTTCTCCTAGCTTTCCATAATTTTTCCCGTACTTCCCTCATTTCTTACAGATCTCCCCACAGACACCTGTCCCGTTCAGGTTACCTAAAACAACCCTCCTGGGAATTCCCTGGCGGTCCAGTGGTTAGGACTCCGCGCTTCCACTGCAGGGGCCATGGGTTCCATCCCTGGTGGCGGAACTAAGATCCCACAAACTGCGCAGTACGGCCAATAAATAAATAAATAAAAATAAAATAGCCTTGGGCTTCCCTGGTGGCGCAGTGGTTGAGGGTCCGCCTGCCGATGCAGGGGACACGGGTTCATGCCCCGGTCCAGGAGGATCCCACATTCCGCGGAGCGGCTGGGCCCGTGAGCCATGACCGCTGAGCCTGCACGTCTGGAGCCTGTGCTCTGCAATGGGAGAGGCCACAACAGTGAGAGGCCCGCGTAACGCAAAAAAAAAAATAAATAAATAAATAAAATAAAATAGCCTTCCTGACACCCTCTAGTCCTTGCTCTGCCCTAATTTTCAACTTTGTACTTACTGCAAACATTAGGCTACTTTTCCTATTTTGCCTGTTTCCCCTTCCACATGGAATATAAATTCCCAGGGAGTTTATATGCCAGGCTTCGCCTGTGTAACTGCTCTACCCTCAGCAAGCCTCGCATATCAAGCAGTATTTGTGGGTGAATAAAGAGGGACGAAGGGTGAGGAGGAGTGAGGCGAACTCGGGCCTCAGGTTTTGGAGTGGGGGGCGCCCTGGAAGGGGAGAAGACTGACGTGGTGGGGAGATGCGAAGCGCATCACATCAGATGTGAGCGGGCGGTGCGGGTGGCTGGCTCCACCTGTCCGCATGTGAGAGTCAGCTCTGCCCACAGAGGCGTCGGAGTCGCCAGCGTCTGGCTAGTAACTGATGCTCTGGACCGGTTGAGATCACCCCCAGGGTAAAATCCTCCCCCTCTGCCTTCCAGCCTCAATTAGCACATTGATAAGATGCGGCCACGAGTTGGGGACGAGGTCCAGCCCACCACCTGGCACTGAGACACTCGGGAAAGGGGACGAGTCCCTATTGCTACCCTCTCAGAAGAGAAAGGATTGGAGTGGAGGTGAGGTAGGCAGGAGGTCCTTATTCATCACCCCACTGCCTGGCGGCCATCTCCATGACAACCCTGGCACTTTTCCAGGCCCTCAGCTCTGGAGGCCGAGCCAGTCTCCAAGTGGGCAGGTCTTGTCCCTGGGGGCGGCACCTATATCTAAGGAGGCGGGTCTTGTTTTTCCAACGCGAAGGATTCCCCCCCCCCCAAAGGGGTGAGTCTGATCCCCCTTCCTGTGTACTGGTGGCAGAGTGGAGAAGAATGTCTCCAAGGTTGAGCGTTCCCAGGGGCCGACCTGGAGCCTTTTCAAATGGGCAATTGTGGATCTCCAGGCAAAAATGTCTTCCTTGAATGCCAAACTCTTACTTGTTTGCCTCCAAACTTATCTCCCTCCTTTAAATGTTTTTCCTTGTGAAATATAAGACGTATAGATGAAAGGGGCACGATAAAAACGCACAAGTTAACAAATAATTATAAAATAATCACCAGATTAAGAAACGGAATGTTGGCAGCCACCCCACAGCCCATAGAAGGTTCCACCATGTCCCATCCCGAATTTAACCCATCCAACTCCACTGTTCTGAGTTTTATGAAAAAAAAAAAAAAGTTTTCCTTGCTCTTCCTGATGGCTCACATCCACAAGGCATCCTAAACAATATTACAGTTTAGTTTTGCTTGCTTAAATGTTATAGAAATGGAATGGTACTCTATGTACCTGGTTTCTTGCGTCCAGCTTCTTTGTAACTTTCATTCATGTAATTTTGTGCATCTGTACTCATTCGTTCTCTTGCTGTATAGTATTCTATGGCACAATATACCATCATTTATTTATCCACTGTATTGTTGATGAATGTCTTAATCTGTTGGGGCTACTATAACAAAATACCACAGACCAGGTGGCTTATAAGCAATAGAAATTTATCGTTCACACTTCTGGAAGCTGGGAAGTCCAAGATCAAGGTGCCAGCACGGTCACCTTCTGGTCAGGGTCCTCTTCCTTGTTCACAGGCGTTCCTTCTCGCTGTGCCCTTACCTGGTGGAAGGGGCTAGGGGTCTCTCTGATGCCTCTTCTATAAAGGCACTAATCCCATTCATGAGGGCTCCACTCTCTTGACTTAAGCACCTTCCAAAGGCTCCACCTCCAAGTACCATCACATTGGGCCTTAGGATTTCTTTTATTTATTTATTAATTTATTTATTTGTGGGCTGCGTTGGGTCTTGGTTGCTATGCGCGGGCTTTCTCCAGTTGCGGCGAGCAGGGGCTACTCTTTGTTGCGGTGCGCAGGCTTCTCATTGCTGTGGCTTCTCTTGTCGTGGAGCATGAGCTCTAGGTGCACGGGCTTCAGTAGTTGCAGCATGCGGGCTCAGTAGTTGCGGCGCACAGGCTCTAGAGCACAGGCTCAGTAGTTGTGGCGCACGGGCTTAGTTGCTCCGCGGCATGTGGGATCTTCCCGGACTAGGGCTCGAACCCATGTCCCCTGCATTGGCAGGCGGAGTCTTAACCACTGCGCCACCAGGGAAGTCCCGGCATTAGGATTTCGACATATGAATTTGGGGTGACACAAACATTCAGCCCAAACCAATGGACATTTGAGTTGTCCTGAGTTCAGGGCTGTACATTTTGCTGCTGTGAATGTTCTTATATGAGTCTCCTGGTGCAGGTGAACATGAGTTTCTCTAGGATTCGTGCCTATCTTTGTCATATGGACATCTTCAGCCTTATTAGAGCATGCCAATCTCCCAAGCGTCTCAAATTTAAGAATCTCAAGATGGAACTCCTGACCCCTCTAGCCTCCACCCGAACTTGTTCTCTCTCCGTTTTCTGGTCTTAATACAAAGCAGCACCACGCAACCAGTTCCCAGCCCCGCCCCCATTCCTCCCTTTCCATTACGCAGGCGCACACATAACACACGCTCTCACATTCCACCTCCAGAATCCATCTTGGGCTCACCTAGTTCTGTCCATCCCTCTGCTCCAGGTCCCCACCCCTCTCCTGGTGGACTGCAGTAGCCTCTGCTACATTCACTGCCCCCTCCAGTCCCTTTTCCACTCAGCAGACAGAGGGACCCTTGGAAAGTAAGAGTGGTCACATCCCTTCACACTTACAGTCTTGCTTGCCATTGCCCACAAAGCACAGTAAAATGCCCATCTTGGCCCACCAGGGTCTGTGTACCCTGACCCCTGCTTACCTCTCCACCTCATCTCACCCCTCCCTCCCCTCCTGGGCTCATCCAGGTGTCCACCTGGCCGGCCCCTCCTCGACCTTCTGGTCTCAAATCAAATGCGACCTCTGCAGAGAAGCAACCCCCCCCAACCTCCTCCCTGCTGGACCACCCCACCTAAGGTGGCACAGCCCAGCCACTCGTTTTCTTAAAGAGTTATTTTGTTCACTGTTGGATACCCAGAGGGGGTGACAGCACCTGGCACTGGGTACCGGAATGTAATCTAGCCCTTAGGAGACAATCTGAGGGGCCCGCCCATCCTTAGATGGGCGGATCCTAATCTAGGGGAAGGATCTAGCGGCTAAGGTACAAATTTGGTTGCCTGGGAGACAGAGTCTAAGGGGCGGGGCCTCTTCCTAGGGGTAGGACGTCTGTAAAGAGTTTGGTTTTCAGGGGGCGTGTCCTATGGGATTGAAGGTTTCTAGGGGGCATATCCGTCCGTTGGAGGTGGATTTTGTAGTTAAGATGCAGGGTTTCACTTAGATGAGATCGAAACCATCTCTGATATTAAGAGGGTCATGCACTGTCTAAAGGACTCGAAGTTTCTCAGGTGGAAGGAAAGATCTGCCTCTATTTAGGAGGCCTGTCCTAAATCAGAGGGGGAGGAATCCCCACCTACCTAAAGCCAAGGATCAGAAAATGAGACGGCAGTGGCTGACAGGACAAGGTTTATTGGGGTCCAGGAGACACTGGGGAGTGGGATAGGGGGCAAGGTCGAGGCTCACAGGGGGAAACCCCCTAGCCAAATCCCCCTTCCCCTTGGGGTTGGGAAGAACACAGAGACAAACTGACAGAGATGGAGAGAAAGACCGACAGGTGCTACAGCAGAGTGGGAGGGATACCCCAATGTCCCCCACCTCCCACTCATGAGTTCACATAATGCGGAATGACGTGGACCTGCCCACACGCTAGAGGAAGGGGAGGAGTGCCTGCCGTATGCATTCTAAGGAGGGTGGGGCGCAGGTGGCAACCTGGAGCAGCCCATTCCAGTGGACAGGGCGTGGGGGTATGTGTATCTGGATCAGTCCATCCCACTGGGCGCAGGAATTTTGAACCAGGCTATTCTAGTTTTTGGGGGTGGGGGAGATCATTAGGGTCGATCCATTCCTTAGTAGGGGAGGGAGACCTAATTGGGGAAGGGGTTGAGGGCAGGGGGCAACTACCCTGGTCCTCTTTCCGCATAGGGAATAAAGTCGGGGGAGGGGAGAGGCAGATTCCGGCTATATCCTTTATCTGGGGGCACCAGTGACTCTGGTGGGTAGCATTTGGAGGGGATCCAGGGAAATCCGGCGACATGGCTCCCCCCCATTCTCCGGATCAAGGTCGTCGGAATGATGGCTCTTAGGGAGAGGGCCAGTCTTCCCTTGGGGGAGGGGTGCCCATCTTTTATTGTTGGGCCCGCAAGATGAGAAGTACTCGTGGAGACCCATTTCTCATTCCTAGGTCCCGCAGCTTAGGAGCCTGTTGATTTGGGGGTGCTCAGCACGCATTCCGGGGGCCTGGAGCTGAGGAATCTCTCCGTTTATTCGCTGCCCCCCAGCTCAGGGGCCCGTGTCTGGGTCTGGAGGGCCGGGGCCTCCCTCGTGGTCCCTAGGTCCCTTGGCCCGGGCCCTGAGTCCAGCCCTCGGGAGGGGTGGTCTAGCGGAGGGGCGCACGGCCTGGCCACGTCAGTCCATGCCCCGGTGCAGCTTCAGGTGCCTGGAGAGGTTGCTGAGCGTGATGAAGCCCTTGCCGCAGATGTGGCAGGGGAAGGGCCGCTCGGTGCCGTGCAGCAGCCGGTGGCGCTTGAGGTAGCACTCGTGGCGGAAGAACTTGCCGCACTCCAGGCACGGGAACGGCTTCTCGCCCGTGTGCACCAGCACGTGCCGCTCCAGGTCCCGCGGCGAGCGGAACAGCTTCTCGCACTCGGAGCAGCCGAAGATCTTCTTGCCGCGGCCCGAGCCGGACGCAGGCTCCCCAGACGCGGGCTCCCTCTCTGGGGCGGGCGCCGCCGCCTCCTCCGCACCGCCGCCCTCGCCGTGGCTAGCGCGCCGGTGCTCCTCCAGGGCCGCCAGGGCCGCGTAGAGGGCCCCGCAGTGGCCGCAGCCGTAGGTCGCGGGGCGCGAGTGCGCCTCCAGGTGGCTGGCCAGCGCCGCCGCCGACGCGAAGAAGGTCCCGCAGTCGCACTGGTAGAGGGTGTCTTCCGACGGCTCGGCCGCGGCCGCGGGCGCAGGGGCCTCCCCGCCGCTCTCGGGGAGCAGGCCCCCCAGCTCGGGCACGCCGCCCCCGGCGCGGCCCAGGAGCAGCCTGCCGTCCCAGGCCGTCTGAGCCTCGCCCGCCTCCGCAGCGCCGCCCTCGCCGGCCGTCTCAGGCACGGCGCCAGCCCCGGAGACCCAGGCCTGGGCGGGGGGCGCGCCCGGCCCCTGCAGGTCGTGGGTCAGCTTGTGCCTCTCCAGCAGCGCGGGGGCGTTGAAGTCGCGCTCACAGCGCGGACACTTGAAGGGCTTCACGTCGGTGTGCGCAGCCCAGTGGGCTGCCAGCTCGCGGCCCTGGTCGAAGCGCCGCGCGCAAGCACCGCACGCGAACGGGGGCAGTGAGGCCGCCGCCGCGGCCGCCGCCTCCGCCAGCCCCCAGCTCCCCGGGCCCGCGCCTGCCCCCTCTGGGCCCTCTCCGCCGCCAGCCCCCGCGCCCCCGCACACCGAGCAGGGCCCCACGTTGCAGCAGACCGAGCACGGAGCGCTCAGGGCGGGCAGGCCTGGGCCGGGCTGCAGGGGGGACGGGAGCACCCCACGGTGCTGGCGCTTGAGGTGGCGGCCCAGGCTGGAGCGCGAGGAGAAGCGGAGCTCGCAGACTAGGCAGCAGTAGGGCTTCTCGCCAGTGTGGACGACCTGGGAGGGCAGGAGGAAGAGCCCAGCGTCAGGGCTGAGGGTCTAGCCCGCGGGACAGATTCTTGGCCTCCCAGAGAGATGCGGAGGAAGCTCCCTGCCAGGTCCACAGGGCCAAGATCTAGCTTCAACCCTCTCATTCTTGTTCTCTGCTTCCGGCCACGTTAGCATGCTTTTGGCCCCTCCAGCCTCAGGATCCTTGCACTTGTTGTTCCCTTTGCCTGGAATGCTGTTCCATGGTGGACTCCTGCTCTTCCTTCAGGCCTCAGCTCAAATATCACCTTGCCCTGACCTCCCCCCCCCCCCCACACCGTGTGGTAGCCCATAGCTCTCCCCTCTTTACTCCTACATATCAGATGGTTATTATTGATGTTGTTTTAACTTCCTTCCCAACGCTTCTCCTTTCCCAGATCATCCTTGCCTGTGTACCTGCTTTCTTGCTGATTGTCTACCTGGCTATGGACCACTCGCAATGGAATGTAAGCTCTCCGAAGGCGTGGACTTTATTGATTTCACCTTGGTATCCCAGGTGTTGGGAGCAGGAAAAAACATTCAATAGGTAATTGCTGAGTAAAGGAATTAAGTACATACGTGGTAAATCTATGTTTAAAAATGGTAACGGAATGATGAGCACAAAGTTGCAGACGCTGGCATATGAGAAGAGGCATGGGAGAGGGGAGGTGCATAGAGGTGGGGCAAATTTACTGTGAATGTTTTAGTTCCTGGGTTGGGTGGAGCCTGAAAGAGAAACAACTCATGCTTTGACCGGTCAGGGTGCTTCGATGAAGAGGGAAGGAGGGAGGGAGGGAGACAGAAATTTTCTTAGGGGCCAGCTCTCTGTTGCCCATAGTGGGTCCCCGGGGCTCCAAGAGCGAGTCCAGCCCAGGGAGGCCAGCTTGGGGCCGACCTGCAGGACTCACCTGGTGGTGCAGCAGGCCGGTGGAGTCTCGGAACCCCTTGGGGCAGGCGGAGCAGCGGTAGGGCCGCTCGCCGGTGTGCGAGCGCAGGTGGTTGGCCAGGTTGAAGCTGTGCTTGAAGCCTTTGCCGCAGCGCGGACACGCGTGAGGTTTGAGCGCGGTGTGCCGAGCGAAGTGGCGCCGCAGGTCCGAGCGGTAGCGGAAGCTCTTGCCACACTCACTGCAGTGAAACGGGACGCGGGGGGCAACGGCGGGCGGAGCCGGGGCAGGGACCGGGGGCGCTGGCAGCGGGGCGTCATCCATGGTGGCGTGGTGCGAGGGCAGTGGCGGGTGGGGGCTCTCTCTGGAGCGGGGAGACATGGAGTGGGGTGAGGGGGCCACGTCCCCATCACCTCCCCCTATCAGGCTCCTTGGACTCACAGACCTGTGAGGCCCGGCCTACTACCTTATAAGCCACGCCCATCTACCCAAGCCACATCTACTGCTCTTTAAGCCCCCCCCACTCTCCTACAACCCCTTCCACCACTCATCTATCTTCCCAATCACTTCCAAGTCACTTCTAAGCCACTGAATGCTTTTAAGCTCTCCCCTTCTTTGTGAATGAACTCCCGCCCCGCTCTAAGCCCCGCCGAGTGTGGTTAAACCCCACCCACTCGTGTTCAGGTCCCGGCTACCCCTTCCAAAGTCTCCATGTTGTTCCTGAAGCCTCTTATATTCCTTGATAAGCCCCTTCCCCTCCGAAAGCCACTCCCACTCTTTTTTGAAGATGAAAGTCATCTTCACATGAAGATTGACGACATTCTTAGCCAATGACAGTATGAAAATTTGGGGCTAAGCGCACCTGAGTCAACCTTCCAGGGAGACCAGGACTAGTCCTGGAACCTTGGATAAAGCCAACTGATTCTCTTTCCATCTGCAAAATAGGAATAATGGGAGGACCTACCTCATGGAGTGGTGGTGAGGACTAAGCAAACTTGTGGCCATGCGTGCGGCGTGCTTACTGACGCCTGTGCACAGCAAAGACTCAACAGGTAAGCTGTTTTGATTACCACTATCTGCAAAGTTCCTCCGAGTTTCCTCTTGAAGTCCCCCATCTCTTCCCCACTAAGATCCGCCTCCTAAACCCCACTCAAGTTTCCCTTTAAGTAAACCCCTTCCTTTCCAAGACCACCTGCCACTCTACCTCTCTTCCCATCTCAGCCCTTCCTCTCTGACACCCTCCCCATCGTAAGTCATTTCACCTGCAATATAAAGACTTGCTATTTCCACTACGACGCCCCAAATTACACGCTTAAACCCCACCCCCCTCACTATGTCCACCACTTCCTGAAAGCCACATCCCTAGACAAACTCCACCCCTTCTACTCTAAGCTCCTCCCACCTCCACACCGAACCCCTTTACCCCCTCAGCCCCAATTAGGACCCTTCAACCTAGGGCCCTCCTACCATTCTCACTGAGCCACGCCCCTTTGTCAAACCTCGCCCCTTTGCCTAAGCCCCTCCCACTTTCTACCCAAAGCCCCGCCCATTTCCACTCTAAACCACGCCCACCCATTGCTCCGCCCCAGCCACCACTAAGCCCCGCCTCCTCCCCACGCAGTCGCCCGCGGGACTGAGCCCCCCTCCCCAGTCAGCTCGAGGACCCAGGCCCCTGGAGTCGGCCTTTTGTACCCCTCCCCCCTGTCCCTAAAAGGTGCGGCCCCGGGCGCCCGGGGCGGGGGCAGGTCAGGCTAGACCCGCAGTCGGGCGAGTCCACCTTGCTCGTACGGAGCGGGGGTTCTGGAGCCCTGAGGCGGCCCCGGGAGGCCGGGAAAGTCAGTCGGCTTTCCTCTTTAATTACTTACACCTCCCTCTGGGCGCCGACATTTTGGGCAGCGGGGGTAGCGTCACTTCCACCCGGGGGGCCCCTCGACTTCCGCCTCGGCTCCCTTCTCCCCCGCACTCCCCCTTTCTCCCGCCTTCTTGGCTTCCCTCCTCCCCGCCGCCCTCCCCTCTCTCTCTTTCCCGTCCCTTTCCTAGCTACTGGAGGTTCGAGAAGCCAGGGTGGCGCCATCTTGGGTGAGGGCATGGAGAAGGGGCGGGGTTTAGGGTGGCCCCCGGCGCCATACAGGCTAAGGGCAACAAGCTCAGCGCGCGCGGCCTCCTCCCTGCGGTATCGATGCTGGCGGGTGTTAACATAGATGAGGGCTGACATGATTCCCTTTTCGCAGCCTCAGGCTCCTCCTGGGTAGGATGTAGAGTTGCATCAGGAGAAGAGAGAAATCGAAGTTCGCTGATCTGCGATAGAGATAGGATAGAGCAGGCTCCATCTTGTGCTTAGGCTTCCCGTGGGCTTTGAAGCTAATCAGGCGCCATGTTACTTACGGGAATGAGGGGCCATTTTCCCGCTCTTTATCCTTTCGGTACCTTTCTTTGATTGGGTCACCCGGCTGGGTGCTTTGTGGGAGGAAAGACATTTCTATGTGTTTGGGATGTGTTGGTGGGGTAATTTCCCGTTCGGGGCTAGCGAGGGCGACGGGTGCGCAGGCGCGGCTTGCCGACGGGCATATGACCGGCCCTTAGGACCCAGTGGGTCCTCTTTGTTCCCCGCGGGCGCGGGCCCGAAGGGGAGGGGGAGGGGAGGGAGGGGCCGACCGGCATCCGCTCCGAGGGGCGGGGCAGTCCCGCGCGCGCGCGCCGCCGAGGGGCAGGGCCCCCTCGCCCCCGCCCTTTCCCACGCGCCGGCCCCGCGCCCCCGCGCGCGCACACTCGCGAGTCCAGGCGACATGCAAATGAGGTACCCGAGAGGCGGGGGGCCCGGGTGGGGGGAGAGGAGCGGAGGGAGGGGAGGCCCGGGGCCGCGCGCTCCTGGAGCGCGCCCCCCACCTGCTTCTGCTCTTGCGCTCGCTGAAGCGCGCGCGCCGACCTCGCGCCCCGCGGAGCCGGCCCGCCTGGGCGCGCGCGCGCAGACCCCCTTCCTGGCGGCCCTCGCCGTCCGCGGCCCGGCGCCGTTCATTGGCCGCCGCCCCCGCAGGGCCCGCCCCGCGCAGTCGGTGCTCACGGGCGCGCGCCTACACCGGGGTGGAGGAGGGCGGGGGTCAGGGGCACCGTTCCAGAGTCCCGTGTTCTAGTCCAGGCAACCCCAACCGAGCGAGCCGTGTGATCATGGAAAAGTGGCTGCCGTTCTCTGGACCTTAATCTGTGTGCTTGTTCCAGTGGGGTGCAGTGGCACCTGTAACCCCTAATCCTAACTGCACCTGTGCTCTCCTCCCCCTCCACTTTATTACTCCCCAGTCCCATGGTCCCAGGCTTTGCTGCTGATGGTGGTGTTGGTGATGGTAGTTCATTTGGTGCTTACTGTATATATGCCGACCGACAGCCCTTCTGTATCCATTTTACAGAGATGGAAACTGGCTCAGATAGGCAAAGCCACTTGTTAATGAACGGGAGAGCTGGATTCAAGCGCAGGACTAAGCGACCTATGATGTCCCTTGGGTCCATTACTTCTCACTCCCTGGGCCATTGGGGTCCATGAGATCAAGTCTTGGCCCTGCCGCGTACCGCCAGAGGGAGCTGGGGCAACTGATTTCACTTTCCTGTGCCTTGGTTTCCCCACTTGCAAAATGGGCGTGATATACCCTTATTCAGAGAGTTGGTGTGAGCCTTAGCTGCTCACCGTGAAAATAAGAGCTAATATCTCCTAAGCACTTCCGTGTACTGAGCACTTTATGTGCGAGTAGGTGGAAGTATTCATCCTGTTTTGCAAAAGGCTTAGCTGACGCTCAGAGAGGTGAGCACCTTGCCCAAGGGCACTACACAGAGAGTAACAGACTCAGGAATCGAACCCAGAACCTCTGGCTCCAGAGCCCACACTCTTTAACAGCTCTGATATATGTCCACATCCACAACTTAGGGGCAAACATCACCTGAGACCAATCCCTTTCTTCTTCCAGTCCTGACCCCCCTTCTCTCCCTCTGTCACTTCTGTCAGAAGGAGGGACAAAAACATTTCTGAGCCCTCTGTAGCTCTTCTGTTTGATGGGTTCTCTGTTTTGAGGATCGAAATACTTGCCTGCACCCTCAGTTGGACTCTATCCTCCTTGGAAGATTTTTCTGTATTTTGGCTCAAGTTGACCCTGAATGTCTAGGAGGGGTTAGGGAGGTCTGGGAGACACCTGTGGGGCTCAGGGCAGTGCCTGTTTACCAACTGGTACAGGATTATCTTACTATTTTACCCACTAGTGTGGCTTTGTGCGTCCAAGTGAATGTTGGCCACGCCCAGGTCGACAGACTCGGACCCAGGGATGGCGAGGTTTTGGGGGACAAGGGCGCTCCATACCCACCTGCACTGACGGCTACCCCTTCTCTCCTCTTAGCCCGGCTCCAGTGCCCAGACCCAAGCCCCCCACTGCTCAATGGACACGCCCAGCCCAGACCCGTGGCCTTCGCCTTTGCCCGGGGAAGAAGAGAAACCTCTGGCCTTACCTCCTTCTGTTCCCCGGGGCCGCCGAGGCCGACGTCCCGGGGGGGCCACCTCCTCGAATCGGACTCTTAAGGCCTCCCTCCCTCGCAAGCGGGGCCGCCCCCCCAAGTCGGGGCAGGAGCCCCCACTGGCACAGGGGGTGACAGCCCCGGTGGGCAGCGGCGGTGGCAGTGACCTCCTGTTGATCGATGATCAGGGTGTGCCCTACACAGTCTCTGAAGGGTCAGTAGCAGGCGGGCCCGAGAGCTCTGGCCCTAAGAAGGCCCCGCACTTCTGCCCGGTGTGCCTTCGGGCCTTCCCCTACCTCTCCGACCTGGAGCGCCACAGTATCTCACACTCAGAGCTGAAGCCGCACGAGTGCAAGGACTGCGGCAAGACCTTCAAGCGATCCAGCCACCTGCGGCGGCACTGCAACATCCATGCCGGCCTTCGGCCCTTCCGCTGCCCGCTCTGCCCCCGCCGCTTCCGAGAGGCGGGCGAGCTGGCCCACCACCACCGCGTCCACTCCGGGGAGCGCCCCTACCAGTGTCCCGTCTGCCGGCTGCGCTTCACCGAGGCCAACACGCTCCGGCGCCATGCCAGGCGCAAGCACCCCGAGGCCATGGAGGCACCCCTGGGTCCTCGGGACCCGGGACCTGAACCACCGTGGGACGACGAGGGTATCCCGGCCACGGCAGGGGCCGATGAGGAGGAGCTGGAGGGGAAAGAGCTGGCTTGACCCCCACCCCCGGCCACTGCTCCCCAGGCCAGGTTTAGAGCTGGGCGCTCAGCTGGCACTGAACCTGGGCAGGGAAACTGGGACACATTCTTGTCTGGTAGTCTTCCTGTTGTGGGAGAAGGTCGAGGGTGAGGACGTCCACTTCCGGGTCCTGCAGCCTTCTGCCACCCTCCCTCGGACTGACAGGCCTGTGGAGGCAGGGGCTGTGGAAATAAATATCTGCCTACTGGCTTCCTGTGTGTGTTCCGTGATGATCCCAGGGCTGGCGCCCCTCTTCTCCTCCCTTCAAATGTTCTTCCCCGCTGCACCACCCCCTTGTCATGTGCCTCGTTAGCTTGGCGCTAAAGACTGGCTTGGGGGAAGATTTTGACGCTTCTCCCATCTCCAGTGGACCTCAAAGCACTCCCTCTAAAGATCCACTCTTAACATTGAACCTTCTGTGCAAACGTGACTCTAGGTGCCCCGCCAACCCCCGGCGCCGTTCTAACCAGATTCCCGGAAATTCTGCAGCCACCACTTTGGCCCATCTCTGTCCTGGCACTGTTTGCAGAGAAACACTGAGTTGAGGGTTGTGTGCGGCAGTAACAACTTTGGTAGGGCCGGAGGGGCGGGGCTAAGGACTCATGAGGCGGGGCTGAGGCTGAGGGGCGAGGCTTGTAGGGCAGTTAGGTGAGAACTGTGGGCGGGGCTGGCTGAGAGCTGGCTTGGGGCTTAAGGAGGTGTAAGGGTTGACGGGCAGAAATTGAGAGCATTTAGAGGGAATGGATAGCGTTTATCTGAGGGGAGGGGTTTCAAGGGGAAACTGCAGGAGAGCAAGGTGTTAGGAGAGGTAGGACTTGAACTGTTAAGATGCTGAGCGGTGGGTATGACTGCTATGCAGGCCAAGGGGAGAAAAGGGGGTACCTAAGAGGAGTAACGAAGGAAAGCCCCTGAGGGAGGGGGCGCTTAGGAGGAAGAGCTGAATAGAATCGGGCTTAGCTGCTTGAGGTGGGGCCGAGTTAGGGGCGAGGTTTACAGAGAGTATACGGGAGGGACCGTGTAAGGTGTGGTAAAGCTGTGGTTCGAAACTTCAGCCTGCATCAGAATCACCTGAAGGGTATTTTAAAACCCAGGTCCTTAGGCCCTACCCCCAGGGTCTCTGATTCAGGAAGTCAGAGGCAGGGGGATCTGAGAATTTACTTTTCTAACAAATTCCCTGGTGATGCCAATACTGCTGGTCTCCAAACCATACTTTGAGACCCACTGACTTCAGAGAACGCTTTGGAAGTTCGAGGCAGAATTAATTTAGCGTGAAAGTCATGAGAAAGGTGGGACTTAAATGCTATGGACGGAAGGGGCGGGGCTTAGACGCAGGGGCGCGGTTCTGCCTAAGGAGCTCTGAGAGGAGGGGCTTATGAGGGAGAGCTGGAGTTCTAGAGATTAGGGGATTGGAGGCGGGGAAGAACAGGGTAAACTTTACGGGGCTGGGTCGAGGAGGACGGATTCTGAGACGACGGGTGGGGATTATGATAATTAACATCTGAAATAGGCGTGATTCGGGGACCAGGGCGGGGCTTAAATGTGAAATTTACATGAGGGGCGTGGCTTAACCGGATGTCCGGAGGATGTGGGCGGTGTCCTAAGAAGAGGCGGGCGCACAGGACGCAGGCGCACTATGCTCAGCTCGCCCACAGGAAGCGGCCGGGTCTTCCCCCGCCCGCTGTCCCGTGCCAACGCGCAGGCGCACTTCCCCTTCCCGGTCGCCGCCGCCGCCTCCTTTTTCCGCTGCTCCACGCCGGCGCCGCGGAGACGGGCGCGATTTCCGCTTCCGGGCGGACGGGCAGGCGGGCGGCGCGGGGCTGCCGGGGAGGGGGAGGGGGCGGCACTTCCGGTCGGGCCCTCGGGTCTCCCCGGAGCGGCGGCGCCTCCTCCGCCTCCTCGGCTTCCTCCCGGCGGAGACCCCGGCGCCGGTGAGTGACGGGGCTCGTGGCCCGGGGTCCCGGGGGCAACGTGGGCGGGGGGCCCCGCCCTGGCCCGCCCTGGTCCCCAGAACGTTCCCATCAGTGCTTCTCCCGCCGAGCCCGCGCCAGGGGCCCCCCAGTGACTGCTCCCCCAAAAGGCTACTCCAGATATCTCCCCATTAATGCCCCCATGTAGGACAGCTGCCAGAGCGCCCTCATTCGTGGCGATGCCCCCAACTGCTGCCAGGGCCCCCCACTGAGGCTTTCTCATAGGATCTCTTCTACATACCCCCCCACCCCGTCATTGCTTCCTCCAGGACAGCCCCCAAAATGCCACCGGCATTGCCCGTCCCCATGCAGGGCAGCTGCCCGTGAACCCTCCCTTTAGTATCCCCTGTAGGTTGCCTCCAAAGAGTGTGGCATTTGTGCTTTACAGCAGATCTGTCTCCCATTATTTCTGTCTACACACAACAGCCCCCAAAGCTCCTAACCAGCGCCCCCCCCAAAACGCCCCCTTCATTAGTGTAAAAATACTTTGCATTCTGGTCAGTGGCCAAGAATGCCTTCTTTCATTCTCCAATTCCCCCCCCAATAATTCCCCTTGAGAATAATCCTTTCAATCACCGACACCCCTCACCCGCCCCCCCCATAAACAGCTCCGTCTAGAGTTGTGCTCTCACACCCACATCCTCTCCCCCTTTAGGTAGAAATGGCTGCCAGTTTAGCCCCAGGCTCCCATGAAACACTCTCACCCCACCCTCCTCCGGGTCAGCTCCTGTCTGCCGTGCTCCCACAGAGCAGTGCCCTACGTGAGGCTTTACCTCTCAGGATGCTGTCTTCCCCTGCCCCTGGCAGCTCTCATCCTGACCTTCCACTTCTCACTCCCTTCTCCTGGACTCCCTGAGGAAGACTCCCAGCTCCACTAGGGCATGACTTTTTTCCCTAGACATTCATTCATTCGCTCTTTACAGAATGAATATACACTGTTCTAGGTCTAGGACGTACATCCATGAAAGAGAGAGACACACACAGTCTTTGTTTTGTGGGTCTTTACAGTCTAGTTGAGGAGACAGATCAAAAGCAAGCAAACAAACAAGACCAATGCTGTTTTCTGGGTTTTCTGAGTCTTATTCACTTATTCACTGAAGTTTCACTTCAGAGGTGAAACCTGAATTAGCAGAGGCAACTTCGCCATGTAAAGATGTGGGTGAACTGTTCCAGGCATCCAGGCAGAGGAAGAGCACGTGCAAAGGCCCTGAGGTGGCCATGATCGTGATGATCAGAGGGGCGGCAGGGGAGGCCAGTGAGGTTGGAGCAGAGGAATTGAAGGGAAGAACGAGGGGAGAGAAGGTTTGATCTCATAGGGCCTTAGAAGTGAGGGCATTGTGATCACTCACCTGGCCTTTGTCAGCTCTACAGAGCCCAGAATGTTCTACATTTGTTCATTCTTTCTTTTGTTCAACAACTGTTTGATGAACACCTATACACACTGGGGATGCAGCAGAGAACAAAACAGACAAAATCCCCTGTCTTGGTGGAGTGTATATGCCAGTTCATGGGGCACAAAATTAAAAAGCAAACTACAAATGTTTGTGTGAAGAAAATACAGTAGGATAAGGGCATAGAGTTACAGGGGCTGTGGTGTCAGAGGGCGTGGCAGGAAGGCCTCTTTCAAGAGATTCCTGTGATCCTCTTGTCACCCCCCCCAGAAAGCCACACACCAGAAAGTTACACCTGTGTGTAAACTCCTCTCTTGGACAGCTGTGGCCCACCAGGGGGCTGCCTTACTGCTCCCCTCCCCCGAGAGTGAAATGGTTACAAGGATGAGCCCTGGATCCCACCAGCCGTCGTATCTCTGAGCAAACTATTCCCTATTTCCCAGGCTTCATTCATTCACTTATTTAACAAATACTTGAGACAGGCCCTGTTCTAGGTCCTGGGGATAGAGCAGTGAACAAAACAGGTACAAAATCTTGACTGCTTGGACCCCGCCTCCTAGAGTGGGAGCCCAACAGCAAGAAGACAGACACAGACCATATGGTTTGTCAGATGATGCTGACAGGACAGGAGAGAGAGGAAGGAGGCTGGGGTGAGCAGGAATGTTGGTTTGAGTGACAGGTTACAGTGGTCTTGGAGCACCTCACTGAGAAGACAGCATCTGAGCAAAGACGTGGAGGAGGTGGGGGAGTGAGAGCCTTCCAGGCAGAAGCAACAGCCAGTGCAAAGGCCCTGGGGCAGGAATAGAGCTGGCACATTGGTGGAGCAGCCAGGAAGCTGCTGGAGCTGTGGAGGTCATCTCTGACGCGCTTTAAGATGGTGTCACTGAAGGTTTTGAGTGGAGGAGTGACAGTGACATGGTTTGGCCTTAGTCCTCCTGTCTACTAAATGTGAACAGTAGTAATGCTTATCAGATGAGTCTGTTGTGAGGTCTGCTTGAGACAAGCCACATAAGACACCTAGTGCGGTGCTGGTTAGCATTCAGTAAATGCCAGCGGCTAGTCCTGGGGCTGAGTGCCAGGGAAGTGGATAGGGCAAAGTATCTTTCCAGTATAAGGTGGAGAGAGGGCTCTCCTTTATTTTGGAGAGAGAAATACGCGAAGACAGCATGGGAATTCCCTGGCGGTCCAGTGGTTAGGACTCCACTGCTGTGGGCCCGGGTTCGATCCCTGGTTGGAGCTAAGATCCCACAAGCCATGCAGTGCGTCCAAAAATAAAAAAGGAAAGACAGGATGTTGTAGGGGTAACAGCGCGTACTCTGGAACCCCACTGCTTGCCTTCAACTCATGGCCTTGCCACTTGTTAGTGGTATGACTTTAGGAGATTAATTGACCTCTCTGGCCTTCAGTCTCTTCCTCTGTAAAATGGGGTTAATAATCCTAACCGTCTTCTAGGGTTATTGGGAAGATGCATTGAGTCGACACATGTAAAGAATTTAGGAGGGTACTGGACATGTAAAAAGCACTTGGTTCAGTGTTACGTGTTACTACTATTGTTATTACAGACTAGAGTTTCATCACAAGGCAGCTTTGTTGTACCAGAATGGCCCACAGGTCCTGGCATCAGAGAGACCTGGAATCTAATACTTGCTTTCCCCTCCACTGGCTACATGACCTTAGGGAAATGACCCCCACTTCTCCTCAGTTTCCCTACGTATAAAATGGGTCCAACATGGTACAGCACTATTATGAGGCATCAAGGTGATGGTACGTGTGAAACTGGTCAAACAATAAACACGAGTTGTCATGATTGTGATTGCGGTTGCTGTGGGACTCCGGCCCCTTGGGAGGGGTTCCCCCCATCACACCACTCTGTGCATGAAATCCATGGCACATCTTCCCTTAGAAAGATAGCAGTTTGAGGCTTGGGTCCCCTGAGAAAGGAAATGTCTCTCATTTACCATTGGAAATAGTTGTGAGCCTGAGCAGTTGTGTCCCCCAGGAACACCCACTGTGCCTCTCCCAGCAGCAGTCCTTCAGCATCTGCCCGCCTGCCCTTGGGGCCCTCTTCGTAACCTCACTTCCACCGAAATTCATTCTCCTGGGAACACCCTGCCAGTATCAGCTCCATCTCCACTAAATGTCCCCCTTCCTCCCTCAGGTAGTTCTGGCCAGCATAGTCTCATCCCGTCATTCATTCAACAAATACGTATCAGTAGACATCTACAGCTATAAATTTATCTCTGAGCACAGCTTTAGCTGCATTGCCTGTTTTGGTATTTTGCTTTTCCATTTCTTGTTCATCTAATTTTCCTTGTGATTTCATTGTAGACCCCCTGGTGATTTGGGAGGGCGCTGTTTAATTCCCACATTTCAACAAATATTTATCAAGTACCCACACTGTGCCAGGTGCTGTGCTAGGTGCTAGGGGCCCAGTGGTGAAAAAGACAGGCCAAGTCTTCACTGTCTTAGGTGAGGAGGCCAGACAGTAAATACACAGCAAAGGAAATATACGCAATAAGTTGGTGGCAATGACTGTGGTGAAACAAATGCGTCAGGATGAGGGGCTGGTGAGTGGTGGGGTTAGAGGTCTTCCCTCTCTTGGAGATAACATCCGAGCAGAGACCTGAAGGAGGCACGGGAGGGAGCCTTGAGGTCTGGGGAAGAATGTTCCAGGCAAGAGGGAACGGCCTTACCACATCACTTCTCCATCTGTTCAGGATGGTAAATACCTCCCCCAGCCACGTGGCCCCTTCTGTGAATGCCCCTCATAATGCAGAGAGCACCCACAAATAAGGCTCCTGTCCCCATAGTTCCACCCTCCCCTTCGTCCTCCTCAGGGAACAGTCCTGTGTGTGTGTGTGGTGGTGGTGGTGGTAGTGGTGGGGTCCAGCCACAAACTTGCTCTGTGACCTTGGCCAAGTCACTTGCCCTCTCTGTGCCTCTGTTTTGTCAAATGGGGATAACAAGAGTTGCCGTGTCAGTCTCACAGGACTGTGCTGGGGATTCAGTGAGTTAGTGTGCGTGACCTGCTTGGAAGGGTGCTGGCCTGTGGGAAATGCCCCGGCAGAGCTAGCTGTTAACATGTGCTCTGATGGAGGCGAGCCAGGGCGGGGCTTCCTTCCTGGGACCCCCTCCTCCCATGCCCCCACCGTAGCACCCTAACTGCTCCCCTACTCCCTGCACCCTTCTTCCATGTACTTTCTCCCTGTCCCCCAGCCCAGCCCAGCACCGTCTCCCAGACTCAGGTTCTGCCCACAGGCTTCCACAAGCACCCAGGCACTCCTCTGCTTCTTCCGGAGATCAGCTTAACTAGGGGAGTGTGAAGGCCATAGGATGTTGAGTCTCATCCAGGGACACCCAGAGCTGGAGGCTAAAAATACTGACCTCCGGGCAGGTGTGGAAGAGACACTCACCTTTCACCTGTCTGGGGAGACAGTCAGCCAGATGGATGGGGGTTGATGGGCCCTGGCGTTGGTAGCCCCCACTGCCCCCTGTGGTGGGCTGGGCGCAGAGCCAGCGAAGGGGGATGGCGGCCAAGAACCATGGCAGACCTTGCGGGCCCTTCTCCCACTGGCCTTCCACCTGCTTAGTGGAGGCGTTGCCCGAAGTCCCTGGCGGGTCTGAGGCTCAGATCAGTTGCAGGAGACGAGGTTGGGGGGTGGGCAGGCAGGCATGGACAGCTGCAGCCTGCAAGTGGGAAGTCCTGTAAAGGAGGTGCCCAGAGAGTAACTGCCATCTTGGACGGGGCAGGAACCCCGCACCCCCAGGGGCAAGGACAGGAACCCACACTCCCGGAGCATCTGCCATCAGGCTCCTCCTAGGTGTGCGATGTCACTGAAGGTACAGATAGCTCCAGGGGCTGAATGAGCTCTGCCAATGGCTGTGTTTCCTTACCTCCTATTTCAGCCCCCTGAAGCCCCCCTGCCTTCTGGGGGTCACCGCCCCCTTGTAGAAGTGGAGAGGGTGTGGGTCAGAAAGGAGACGGGACTTGAACCCAGGGCCGGGGCCCACGTGTTTCCTGCTGTCAGGCTGCCCAGCTGCACTGCTGTAAGTTGTTCCGCCAGGCAAGCAGAGTCTCTTCCTACCCAGTAAGAAGAGTAAAAGAATGCCCCCTCCCCACACTGCCTTCATCCCAGCTGTCCTCATGTGTCCTGATTTCCTCTTTGTGCTACTAGCAGTGGGAGGGATAACTAGAGTCCCGTCCAGTGTGCCGGGAAGCATCCACCGACACACATAGCTTGCTGGGTCCTCACAGCAGCCCTGTGAGGTAGGGATGTGCTCTGTCACCTTCATTTGTAGATGAGGAAATCCAGGCACAGAGAGGAACTTGTCCTTGGTCACACAGCTAGAGAATGGCAGGGCTTAGATTCAGATCTGGCATTCTGGCTCCAGAGGCCACCCTCTTAACCGCTCTGATGGAAACTTATCATTTGACAAAGGCAAAACCTGAGGGGATTGAGAGCAGGGGGCTGGGGATAGTGTGTGTGTGTTGGGGGTGAGGGGGCTACAGAGCAGAGGGCCTGGGCAGACCCAGAGTGGAGGCCTGAGAGAGTGTGCACAAGGGAGAGAGAGCAGAAGCCAGGGATGCTGGAAGAATTAGAATCTGAGGAGAGGAAGTCGGGGGTCTGCAGGGTGGATAGAGATGTGTGAGAAGCCTAGAAAAAAGGGGAGAGAGAGAAGGCATCCGAGAAACAGCAGGGAGACGAGGAGCGAAGAAGACTCAGAAAGGGGACAGGCCAAGGGGGAGAGGTCAGTGGGGCCAGCGGAGCCAAGAGGAAGGCTGGCCTGTGGGGTGGAAGGACAGAGGGACGGGTGAGCAAGGCCGGACGAGGAGGGAGCGGATCTCGAGCCGGTGGGTGTGCGTCTTCCAGTGCCCGCAGCTGGGGGACCCCGCGCGAGGCCCTGCCTCCTCAGCCCCGTCCTCCTCTCTGCAGGGTCCCCCATCTCCCACCCGCCCAGGATGGAGGCCAACGCAGCGGGCAGCGGCGCCGGGGGCGGCGGCAGCAGCGGCCTAGGGGGCGAGGACGGGGTTCACTTCCAGAGCTACCCCTTCGACTTCCTGGAGTTCCTCAACCACCAGCGCTTTGAGCCCATGGAACTGTACGGGGAGCACGCCAAGGCAGTGGCGGCGCTGCCCTGCGCCCCCGGGCCCCCGCCCCAGCCGCCGCCCCAGCCGCCACCCCCGCAGTACGACTACCCGCCCCAGTCCACCTTCAAACCCAAGGCCGAGGTGCCCTCCTCATCCTCGTCGTCCTCGTCGTCCTCTTCGTCGTCGTCCTCCCAAGCCAAGAAGCCCGACCCGCCCCTGCCGCCCGCCTTCGGGGCGCCCCCTCCTCCGCTCTTCGATGCCGCCTTCCCGGCCCCGCAGTGGGGCATCGTCGACCTCTCGGGACACCAGCACCTGTTCGGGAACCTGAAGCGCGGAGGGCCGGCAACCGGGCCGGGGGCGACGCCGGGGCTAGCTGCCCCCACGGGGACGCCCGGGCCGCTCCCCGCGCCCTCGCAGACGCCGCCGGGCCCCACCGCGGGGGCGGCCTGCGATCCAGCCAAGGACGACAAGGGCTACTTCCGGAGGCTGAAGTACCTGATGGAGCGGCGCTTCCCCTGCGGCGTGTGCCAGAAGTCCTTCAAGCAGTCCTCGCACCTGGTCCAGCACATGCTGGTGCACTCGGGGGAGAGGCCGTACGAGTGCGGCGTCTGCGGCCGCACCTACAACCACGTCTCCAGCCTCATCCGCCACCGTCGCTGCCACAAGGACGTGCCGCCGGCCGCGGGGGGCCCGCAGCAGCCAGGCGCCCCGCTCCCACCGCTGGGCCTGCCCGCGCCCGCCGCCGCCGCCGCCGCCCCCACCTCGGCGTCCTCCGGCCCCCCGGCCACGCCCGCCGCCCCCGCCGACGGCAACGCGACCCCCGCCGCCCCTGCGGGTCTGGGGGTACCCCCTCCGGCGGCGGCGGCGGCGGCGACAGGGGGCGGCGACGGCCCGTTCGCCTGCACGCTCTGCTGGAAGGTGTTCAAGAAGCCCAGCCACCTGCACCAGCACCAGATCATCCACACGGGCGAGAAGCCCTTCTCGTGCTCCGTGTGCAGCAAGAGCTTCAACCGCAGGGAGAGCCTCAAGCGGCACGTGAAGACGCACTCCGCCGACCTGCTGCGCCTGCCCTGCGGCATCTGCGGGAAGGCCTTCCGCGACGCTGCTTACCTGCTCAAGCACCAGGCGGCCCACGCGGGCGCGGGCGCGGCGGGGCCGAGGCCCGTGTACCCCTGCGACCTGTGCGGCAAGTCCTACTCGGCGCCCCAGAGCCTGCTGCGGCACAAGGCTGCCCACGCCCCGCCCGCGGCCCCCGACGCGCCCAAAGACGCGACGGCCTCTGTCCCGCAGCCCCCGCCCACCTTCCCCTCGGGACCCTACCTCCTACCCGCCGACCCCCCGGCCACAGACAGCGAGAAGGCGGCGGCGGCCGCGGCGGCGGTGGTGTACGGCGCCGTGCCCGTCCCGCTCCTGGGCGCTCACCCGCTGCTGCTCGGCGGGGCCGGTACCAGCGGGGCTGGAGCCTCGGGCGCCAGCGTCCCCGGCAAGACGTTCTGCTGCGGCATCTGCGGGCGCGGCTTCGGGCGCCGCGAGACGCTGAAGCGCCACGAGCGCATCCACACGGGCGAGAAGCCACACCAGTGCCCGGTGTGCGGGAAGCGCTTCCGCGAGTCCTTCCACTTGAGCAAGCACCACGTGGTGCACACCCGCGAGCGGCCCTACAAGTGCGAGCTGTGCGGCAAGGTCTTCGGATACCCGCAGAGCCTCACCCGCCACCGCCAGGTGCACCGGCTCCAGCTGCCCTGCGCCCTGGCCGGGGCCGCTGGCCTCCCCGCCAGCCAGGGCGCGACGGGGTCCTGTGGCCCGGGCGCTTCGGCCACGTCCGGGGGCGCCGCCGATGGACTGAGCTATGCCTGCTCGGACTGCGGCGAGCACTTCCCGGACCTCTTCCACGTCATGAGCCACAAGGAGGCGCACATGGCGGAGAAGCCGTACGGCTGCGACGCCTGCGGCAAGACGTTCGGCTTCATTGAGAACCTTATGTGGCACAAGCTGGTCCACCAGGCTGCTCCCGAGCGCCTGCTCCCGCCCGCGCCCGGCGGCCCCCAGCCCTCGGATGGCTCCAGCGGCACCGATGCGGCCAACGTGCTGGACAACGGGCTGGCCGGGGAGGTGGGGGCGGCCGTGGCGGCGCTGGCAGGGGTGTCTGGGGGTGACGATGCGAGTGGGGCGGCGGTGGCCGGGGGCGGCGGGGCTGCTGGCGCGGGCCCCGAGCGCTTCAGTTGTGCCACGTGCGGCCAGAGCTTCAAGCACTTCCTGGGCCTCGTGACTCATAAGTACGTGCACCTGGTGCGGCGGACCCTGGGCTGCGGCCTCTGCGGCCAGAGCTTCGCGGGTGCCTACGACCTGCTCCTGCATCGCCGCAGCCACCGGCAGAAGCGGGGCTTCCGCTGCCCGGTGTGCGGCAAGCGCTTCTGGGAGGCGGCCCTGCTGATGCGCCACCAGCGCTGCCACACGGAGCAACGGCCCTACCGGTGCGGCGTGTGTGGCCGAGGCTTCCTGCGCTCCTGGTACCTGCGGCAGCACCGCGTGGTGCACACGGGCGAGCGGGCCTTCAAGTGCGGCGTGTGCGCCAAGCGCTTCGCGCAGTCGTCCAGCCTGGCGGAGCATCGGCGGCTGCACGCGGTGGCCCGGCCCCAGCGCTGCGGCGCCTGCGGCAAGACCTTCCGCTACCGCTCCAACCTGCTGGAGCACCAGCGGCTGCACCTGGGCGAGCGCGCCTACCGCTGCGAGCACTGCGGCAAGGGCTTCTTCTACCTGAGCTCCGTGCTGCGCCACCAGCGCGCGCACGAGCCGCCGCGGCCCGAGCTCCGCTGTCCCGCCTGCCTCAAGGCCTTCAAGGATCCTGGCTACTTCCGTAAGCACCTGGCGGCTCACCAGGGCGGCCGGCCCTTCCGCTGCTCCTCCTGCGGTGAGGGTTTCGCCAACACCTATGGCCTCAAGAAACACCGCCTGGCCCACAAGGCCGAGGGCCTCGGGGGGCCTGGAGCAGGGACGGGCACCTTGCCCGGGAAGGATGCCTGACCAGGGCGCGCGGGGGGGGGGGGGGGTGCTTCCCATCTGCCGCTCCAATCAGGTGTCCTTTTCCGGACTCGCCCCTTCGGGAGGCTGATCAGACTCCTTCCCCTCCTCTCTTTGTCCCATCCATCCTTCAGAACTTCAGACAGACTAGCCTCCTTCAAGGCCCATGTCATGCAAACTCAAGACTGAACCACTCCCATCTGGACCTCTCTGGCCCCCTTCTCCTCCTATCAGACGCTGAACTTGATCCTCCGTCCAACCCCGTTTTGTAACCCTCATCAGTGCCCTGCCCCAGCAGCTGTTCAGTCCCCCAATCAGCTTGGTGGAGATGGGCCTGAACCGCCCCTCCCCCTTCCTTTGGAATCTGGCGGGACAGTGGAGTACAAGCAGTTTGGGAGGGCACAGGGGGGACTGGGCGCTCTTGGTTTGTGGGGGTGGGGGGCGGGTGGCAGACGCGGCTTGTACAGAGCGGAGAATAATAAATCTTATCAACAGGGCCGCTGGAGTCCTTTCTTGCCTCCCAGGGGGAGGGGATTAAGCACTGACAAACCGAAGGTTGAGAAGTTTTGTTCCCTGGGATTTTGATTTCCTGACACCTCCTGCCTCACCCTCGCTCTCTCTGCTTTTCCTCCTTCAGCTGGTAGTTACCAAGGGTTCACCATATCCAGGCTCTAGGCTTCCAGTCGGGCAAATGGGAGATGAACAAAGCAGGTAAGTCGCTGCTTTCGGGAACTGACGATGTGCCTATACTCCTTCCCCTTCAAGAAGCTTTTGGCATTTGTTCACTCAGCCAACATTTCCCCAAGGCCCCTGTCTGCCGGGTCCTTCGATGGACTCTGGGGAAACATGAATTGGACGTGTTCCTTGCCCTCGAGTGAGATGGAAAAGAACCGGTCAACCATTACTGTGTTCCAGCCTTGTGGAGATGCGTGTTTATTATACAGCTCGCTCGTAGTAACCTCTCCCTCCAGGGTGACTTAGGCGAGCTTCAAAAGCCCTTTCACAGCCCTCATTGTGGTTCTTGGAACAGTGAAACATATGACCTGCAAGGTTCATTTAGTTATCCTTGTTGGAAGAGGGTGCTGAGCTCGTAGAGAAGAAAGAGGCCCCAAAGATCCCTAAGAAGTTCGTGGTAGCACTGGGACTACAGTCCGGGGTCCCTCAATACTGAAACCTGAAGACAAAGCCGGCTCAGCGGGCACTGCCTAGGTGAGTCCGGTTTGACCCACGAGAGGGCGGCAGTGTGGCCACCATGCTCTAAGGCTGGAGATCCAGCAGGCGACAGACCTCGTACCAGGGCTCAAAAGTCACATGGATGTGGACCACCATAATATAAAGGACATGGAAGTTTCACCGGGGGCTGAGAGCATGGAAGAGTCACTTTATCAGACTAGGGGACTAACCAAGCTTCCTGCAGGAGGAGGAGGAAGATGCCCGAAGGACGACAGAGCCACAGGAGCTTGCCAGGTAAAGTGGGCAAAGAATTCCAGGTGGAGGGTTTTGTGTGTCTAACTCAACCCAGCTCTTCCAGAGAGTTTCAGATAGATTGGTACGGTTTGAGAGGCTGGCGGTAGGAGGCTGGATACTGAAGGGCCATGAATTCCCAATAGCGGGGCTTGGGTGATCTCGTAGGCCCGGGGCTGGCAGCTGGTAGCTGCTGGATATAAGACACTGACACATTTGGTTTAGCCCATACATTAAAAAAAAAAAAAAGGCTGAGTTATCTGCCAACATTTGAAAATCAAGAGATTTTACATAATACGAACTAATGGGACTTCTGAAAAATTTGGAAGATCTAGCAACACAGTCTGCATCCTCCCGGGGCCAAGTAGCCGTTGCTCTCTTTGGACGTGGCATATATCCTCCAGTTTGCTGCCATTTCCCCGGCACTGTCAAATCCCAACGCTGAGCCCGAGTGTCAGTGGTCCTATCTCACCTCGCTGGTCCTGGTGTTTCCCCTCAAAGCCGGCTACCTTCCTCACTTAGTTACATTGCCACCACAGTTCCTGTAGGCACTCACGTCTGGAATCCCTTCTCACGGCCACAAGGAGCTGTGGGTTGGTGACAAGGTTGGGGTCTGAGTTTTGGAAGGATGGATCCGCGTGGCCACAGTATGGAGAATGAAGCGAGCAGGGCGTGGACGTGTGAGACCACTGTCGGCTTGGTCTACAAGAGTAGTGATGATGAAAAGAAGCGTTCAGATTCCAAAGATATTTGGCTGAACAGCAGGAAATTGATAGGGAGTCAGACAAATGGATGAAGGAGGAAAAAGACTCAAGGAACCTGCCAAGGCTTCTAGCTTGGGTGGTGATGCCAGTGATGGGAGACATGGGCGTTTCCTTGGTAAAAACTGAATTCTGTTCCCCTTATGAGTTGTCTGTGGGACAACTTATGGGGGTGTTGGGTGAACAGGAAGGGGTGCAAATCCAGGGCTCTCCCACCTTTAGTATCCTGACACGGGAGTCCCTTCGTTTTGCCAAACTTCCCTGACCCCCAATCCCATAGCTGAACGACATAGCTTCTTTGAATAGCCAGACGCTGTCTACCCCATTCTGAAGATGAGGAAACAGAGGTTTGGAGAGAGTTGCAACTCACTGCTGGGGCCAGGACCACAGTGTGGCCCTTGTACCCCCAGCCCTGGAACACAAGACCAACATAGAGAAAACCCTTCATAAAGTCATTTAATGGGAACAGAACTGGAGGCTTCCCACCTGCAGCTCCTCCTCTGCCCAACACCCCAGTGACCCAACTCCTGTTCCCCAGCCGCCAGACACCAGCCAGGCCACCACACTGCCACCCACCAACCATTCCTTGGCATAGCTTGGGACCAGGCTGTAAGCCGTTTGCTTCAAATTGGGAGTGAAGGTAGTTAGAGAAACTTGAGGCTACTTTGTAGACCTGGGGGACCATGGGCTCTGAGCCTGAAGCTTTAGGAGGGGGATGTTAGGTGACTGTTCGTGGTCTGGGTTTTCAGTTGCCTTGGAAGAGGAGTCTGGGTGGCTTAGGGAGGGACCACATGGGAGCAGGGCTAGCAGCTCCTGCAGTCAAAATTCTTACGGTCAGGCTTCCATCCTTGTGACCTGAGCGCTCTTGGCTATGACTTGGGGACCCTCTGGCTTTGAGGTGATGGGGTCCCAGTCTCTTAATGGAGGACCCGGTGGGCGTCTTCTGCCTGAGGACGGGTAGGCATCCCATGGTCAGTGCAATGCAGTGAGGTAGGCAAAAGGTTCCATCCTGGTCCCCCCTCTGCAGTGCTCAGCTCTGCTGCCGCAAGCTGTGTCTTGCGCGAGGACAGCCCATCAGGGGGGCAAATGGGGCAATGAAATGGAGCCCGTGTTCCTTGCGTTTTGCTGGGCATCCACAGGGCTGCCTCTGTGCCTTCCTCTGAATCTCACGGGGATGCCGTGTGGCTCGTGAGCGTCCTGAGCCCGCTTCTCCCTCTGCTCGCCCACCCTGGCCGCTCATGGCCATCTCCGTGGGCTCTTACGTCACCTCTCCCCCAGCCTCTCCCCTTCCTCCCCCGCCTCCGTTTCCCACCCACCCCTCCCCTGCAACCTGCCGCCTACCTCCCACGTTCCTGCTCTCCCAGACTACTGGTCCATCTCCACCTTCACTTTGGCGGTCTCCCCACGTCCCTCTTCCAGAGTGTTTCCTGCCCCACACCCACTCCCTGACCCGTCGGCCCCCGATGCCAGCTGGCTTCCAGAGTCTCCCAACCCCGGTCCCGGCCCGTGGAAGTGGGTGCGCTGATGCTTTCGGAAGTTGGAGGAGTTGTTGAAAGTGCGATCGCAGAGGGTGCAGCGGAAGGGGCGTTCGCCAGTGTGGATGCGGGCGTGGCCGCTGAGCACCGAGGACTGGGTGAAGCCCTTGCCGCACACGCCGCAGTGGTAGGGCCGCTCGCCCGTGTGCACCCGCTCGTGGTCTCGCATGTCTGAGGAGCGGCGGAACGGCTTGGCGCAGAACCTGCAGGCGAAAGGCTTCCCCACCGCCGCGCCTGCGGCCGCCGCAGCCATCACCACCTCCGACCTCTCCTGGGGCACCCCGGGCCGCTGTTCTTGAGCCGCCGCCGCCTCCGGAGGCCTTTGAGAGGTCCCCGGCTCCACCCCGTGTCGGTGCTGGTGCCGCAGCAGAGGTGCCAGGGCCTTGAAGGCCCGGGGGCAGAGCGGGCAGCGGTAGGGCCGCTCTCCCGTGTGCAGGCTGTAGTGGGCACGGAGGCTGGCGGGGCCTGGACAGCTGTGGCCACACACATGACACCGGCTTGGGTCCCCACCCTGCCCACCACCCTCAGCCCCCGCCAGGTGGCCGTGTTCGTGGAACAGCAGCTCGGAGACCAGCCGGAAGACAGCCGGGCACAAGGCACAGTGGAGAGAACCTGGCTCCGGGGGCTCAGGTACCAGCGTGGTGTCCGTCACCTTCACCACCTGGATCTCGATGAGGTCACTCGGGGGGGTGGCCGGGCGGCTATCATCAGGCACCAGGACCTGGGTGAAGCAGGGGTGGGGGGGGAAGAAACAAGGAGCCTGTGGAATCTGCCTCAAGGCCTCCCCAACACGCCTTATTAAACACACTTACTAAAACACACTCTGTAACATACTGAGCGCCTTAATTTCTAGATTCGGCTCTCCTTCCTCTGAGATTCTGCCGTATGACCACCAAGACTTCCCCTCCTGTCCAAAATATATCACAGATCCAGCCATTTCTCTCCTCCACCCCACTTACAATTAAGCCAATCATTTCTTGCCAAGTCCCCTGACCCTCTGAATGACTCTGTTCCTACACCTGCTCCCTTATAACCCACCTCCCCAAAGCAGCCCGAATGACCTTTTGAAAACGGAAATCAGACGGCAGTCATTTTCCCACTCAAAACCCTCCCATGATTCCAACTGCTCTTAAAATCCCAAAACGCCATCTACTATCCATCATGATCTGGCTCCCGCTTATCTCTCTGACCCTAGTGTAAATATAAGCCAGCACACAGCTGACTTCTCTCTTCTAAATTTAGTTTCCCTACCCCCCAACTCTGTCAGCTCACTCTTTTTTATAGAACGTAACACAATAAGTCTCGTCTATTGTCTCTCTTCCCTACCCAACTGCAAGCTGCAAAAGAATACAGCTTATGTGTCTCATTCACCTCTCCATCTGTCTAGCCCAAGTAGGAGCTGAGTAAATGTCTGTTGAATGAATGGTTGTCCTCAGATACTCTCCCATCCTGAGTGGGGTTCCAAGGTCACCTGGAGCAGTCATTTCTCCCCCCAAATCCTCCCCTGGGCATCAGGACGCATCACTCAGACCCTTGCAGAATCATCTCCCCACCCCAACGTGCATGCCCCAACCATAACCCCACACCTTTGTCTTTCAGGGTCACCTTCCCAACCTTCCACCTTAGAATTTCTGAGGCCCCGCCCTCTGAAGGCTCCGCCCCCTAATTAGACAAACTTCATCCCTGGGACTCCTCTCTCTGGACCTATCACCAGCTCAGATGTTCCGCCCAACCCCCCTCCTCAGGCCCCACCCCCACTCAGGCCCCGCCCCTCCACCCTCATAGGCTCCGTGCTAAGCCCCACCCCTCGCCCACCCCGAGAAGCACCGCCCCCAGGGCCGGAGCGCTAAATACCTTCCCCGCCCAGCCCTAAGCCCCGCCCTGGCCCCGCCCACCCCTGCGCCCTCCTCCCGCCTCGAGCTCCCCGCCCAGGCCCCTTCCTCGCCCGCACCAGGTCCGGAGGCTCCGGGGATCTCGGCTCCGGGGCCGCTGAGCTCGGACTCCGGGGCTCCGGGCGCGCAGCGGCCATCTTGTGCCCAGGCCCCGCCCCCGAGGCCCGCGGTCGCTCCGAGAGGGGGCGTGGCCTGGGTTGGCGTCAGCGCCTCGGCGCAGGCGCACTGGAGGACGGGCCGGGGCTTCCCAGGAGCCGGGTCTCCCCTTCCCCGGGGAGAAAGTGATGAATTTCTTCCTAATTGCCTGTCACTTCCCGCAGGAGACAGCCTGCGTGGGTTACTGGGTGGCTGCGAACTAATTCGAATTTCTCTTTTTAATCTATATGAGTAAGCTCTGGCAGTCAGTTGACACTGACCAGAATTGAATAACCTTTGTTCTCCTTTCATGTTACACGTTTTTGTGGTCACCTCCTCTGCATGGCTTGTGATAACCCAGTGAGGCAAAGTTTATGCATGTAAGGTGTTTAAAGTCCGTTTGCAGAAAGATACTCAGCAAACAGCAACACTGGTGATACTGGGATTTATTTGCAAAAGACCTTAGGTGGTGTGACGTTTGGGAAACGCCTTTTTTCTCAGCCACGCGCAACGGCATGCGGCATCTTAGTTCCCGACCAGGGATGAACTCGTGCCCCCTGCAGTGGAAGTGCGGAGTCTTAACTACCGGACCGCCAGGGAAGTCCCGGGAAATGCTCTTTTGGAGGAAAGAGCCCAAAGACTGGCGGTTTTCGGCAGCACCAAGGACAGGGCTGAGGCCTTAGCCCTCCAACTGTTAATTTCATGGCCTGGCTGCGTGACCTTGGAGAGGTCAACATACTTCTCTCGACTGTGCCTGCATTTTCTCATGTACAAAAGTGTAGAGGGTTGTAAAACCTAATAAGAAAGAGATATGCAAGATCTTTGGAACAACCTTAAGTTGTTTTCTTGGCAGGGCAGGGTAGGAGATGCTAAACATGAAGGTCCTTCCTAAATGCTCTGTTTCTCCTCCTTATGGGAACGTGATTAAGATTGCATTTTCCTTTGCAGTTAGACGTGGCCATGTGATTCCCTTTGCCCAATGAACTGTAAGTGAAACCAATGTGTGTCAACTTCAGCACAAGATAAGAGCCTGCAAGCTGTTCACCACTTTCCATCCAGGCTGTTCTGTGTGTGGGGATCTGTTGGGTGAAGTGAAGTTTCCATCAGCCTGAATTCCAGAGTATGTATCTACAGTGACCAGAAACTGATGCTCATCTTCCTTGGATATATAGCATTTAAAATTATCATTTGTTTGATTAAAGCCACTGAGCTTTGGGGTTGTTTGTTACTGCAGCAGAAATCTATTGTATCTTGACTGATAAACCTA